>NC_053038.3:223778486-224081516 GCF_002575655.3 Aegilops tauschii subsp. strangulata
TGGACGTTTGTAATCTTTTTTAGCATGGCAAATCTGGGTTTTATTAGTCACAGCCAAAACTGGGTTGTTTTTAGTCACAGTCAAAACTGGGCCAACCTGGGCCTTATTTAGTCACAGCAAAAAAAGGCCTATAGGAGTTGTACGAGAGCGTTCGGCTGGGGTGCTTCTCCTGCCGAACGAGCGAACTCGTTCGGAGTTGCCACCCCCAGTAGCGACCGAGTCGTTCGATCTGGGCCTCTTCCAGACCGAACGTTCGGCAGTTATCGGGGTCCTATAATTTTCCTCGAGCACTGGATATTCTTAGTGCATGTATACTGTTGAGTGTATCCGACTAACATGTGGGCCAAACAAGAGGGCACAAACAACACAACAACAGGAGTCCTCCACGACGGCCTTGATGATGTGTAAAGAAAAGAAAAATAGGCCTAGCAGGTCGATTTGTGACCGTTTTCATGACGGTACCCTGATCTCCGTCATAATGGGGTTCTCATTCGCGTCTTACTGATATGTGACGGTTCTTGAGAACGTCATGCGAAATCTGCAGATTAATAGGATTCTTGTAGTGAGCCCTTGCTCCACTGCTTACACACGTACACGACACCGGCTAGCAGCAGCTGTTCGCTCCCACGCCCTTGTAACCTCAACGTGCCCCGTATTCCGCACCCCCGCTGCTGCATCATGAGCCCTGCTGCGCCGCCATTACTCGCAGGCGTTGTCGCCTTCTTCTCTGCCAACGAATAGGAAGCCAGCTTCCGCTTTGTACTGGTTCAAGAGGAACTCTGCCTCCCTTTTGCCAAATACCCTCTAGCCTATCTCAATGGCTCAAGCCTCTCTTGCCTACAACAGCGACCCGGGTTTGATCCCCCCACGAGCAATCCGTAACACCCTTTTATTTCCGTTTTCTCTCTCTCTCTCTCTCTCTCTATGATAGTGGGACTCCAGTTGTCAGCCTCTCTGTGTACATACACCTCTCCACACCGACGCTCCTGCCACCTCAGCACCCGGGCCCCCTCGTCATTGACCGTGGCTGGCCCAGTCCGTGTCCCCTATTGTTTTCTTTCCTTTTCTTTTTTTGTTTTGCATATTCACAAAATGCCATGATATTAAAATGCTAATAACTATTTAACCGTGCATCCAAATAAAACATGTCCTATATGTAAAATGCATAGAATTTCATGTAGTTTCACAATTTTGCAACTTTCGTCCATGTTAAAAATGTTTAAATTTGTTGTTTCATTAAATTTGCATTAATGGCATTCTAAAATGGTTTATTTCATAACTAAATAACTGTAGCTCCGAATTAAATGAACTTTATATGTAAATTGGGTAGAAAAATGTGTAGACTGGCATGGTGCATTTACTTTGCATGTTTAACAACATTAAAATTATGTTTTAAGCAGAACATTACCAAATTCGAATTTTGCATATGGGGACTTTCCGGAATTAACATTTGTTGTTTCTGGCCTCATTTAAACTTGCTTTGATGTGAGGGTCTTTCATGCATCATCTTTTGCCATGAGTAACAACATTTAAACTTGTCATGCATCATGCTTGGTTGTGCATCATGCCATGTTATGCTTGTTTGTTTACTATGTTGTTTGCATCTTTCTGGTTGTGTTTCTTCTCGATAGTTCTGATTACGTTGCGATTGTGAGGATCCGTTTGACTACGATGGTTTATCTACTTCATTGACTCGGTCTTCTTCCGAGCGGTATTTCAGGCAAGATGACCATTACCCTGGATATCGCTACTATCTTTGCTTTGCTAGTTGTCTCGATGCTATCGCTATGTTGCGATACCCATCACTTGTTTGTCAAGCCTCCCAAATTGCCATGATAAGCCTCTGATAGCACATGCATCCATATAGTATTTTTGAGCCTTTTTGCATCACAATTTAAACATATGACCATAGTTATTACTTATAAAGTATTCATTCCTATAGAAATATTCCTATTATGATATTTTTTACAACACTTATTCATATTTTGCAGCACTGGTGCATTTAGGCACCCAAACTTCATCGAAAGTGCTTACAACCCTCAACTAGGGATCAACTTGTGTGAGAAGATAGAAATAGAAGGGTGATACGTCTCCAACGTATCTATAATTTTTTATTGTTCCATGCTATTATATTATCTGTTTTGGATATTTTATATGTATTAATATGCTATTTTATATTATTTTTGGGACTATCTTATTAACCTAGAGCCCAGTGCAAGTTTCTGTTTTTTTCCTTGTGTTTGAGCTTCGCAGTAAAGGAATATCAAACGGAAACTTTCGTGATGATTTTTCTTGGACCAGAAGACACCCAGGAGACTTGGAGTTCAAGTCAGAAGAGCCAGAGGCGGCGACAAGGGTGGAGGGAGCTGAAGGAAATATGCCCTAGAGGCAATAATAAAGTTATTATTTATTTCCTCATATCATGATAAATATTTATTATTCATGCTAGAATTGTATTAACCGGGAAACATAATACATGTGTGAATACATAGACAAACATAGTGTCACTAGTATGCCTCTACTTGACTAGCTCGTTAATCAAAGATGGTTGAGTTTCCTAAACCATAGACATGAGTTGTCATTTGATTAAAGGGATCACATCATTAGGAGAATGATGTGATTGACTTGACCCATTCTGTTAGCTTAGCACATGATCGTTTAGTTTACTGCTATTGCTTTCTTCATGACTTATACATGTTCCTATGACTATGAGATTATGCAACTCCCGATTACCGGTGGAACAGTTTGTGTGCTACCAAACGTCACAACGTAACTGGGTGATTATAAAGGTGCTCTACAAGTGTCTCCGATGGTACTTGTTGAGTTGGCATAGATCAAGATTAGGATTTGTCACTCCGATTGTCGGAGAGGTATCTCTGGGCCCTCTCGGTAATGCACATCACAATAAGCCTTGCAAGCAATGTGACTAATGAGTTAGTTGCAGGATGATGCATTACGTAACGAGTAAAGAGACTTGCCGGTAACGAGATTGAGCTAGGTATTGAGATACCGACGATCGAATCTCGGGCAAGTAACATACCGATGACAAAGGGAACAACGTATGTTGTTATGCGGTTTGACCGATAAAGATCTTCGTAGAATATGTGGGAGCCAATATGAGCATCCAGGTTCCGCTATTGGTTATTGGCCGGAGACATGTCTCGGTCATGTCTACATAGTTCTCGAACCCGTAGGGTCCGCACGCTTAAAGTTCGGTGACGATCGGTATTATGAGTTTTTGTGTTTTGATGTACCGAAGGTAGTTCAGAGTCCCGAATATGATCACGGACATGACGAGAAGTCTCAAAATAGTCGAGACGTAAAGATCGATATATTGGACGACTATATTCGGACACCGGAAGTGTTCCGGCTGGTTTCGGAGAAAACCGGAGTGCCAGAGGGTTACCGGAACCCCCCTGGGAGAAATAGTGGGCCTTATGGGCCTTAGTGGAGAGAGAGAGGGCTGGCCTAGGGCAGGCCGCGCGCCCCTCCCCCTCTGGTCCGAATTGGACCAGGAGAGGGGGGGCGGCGCCCCCCCTTTCCTTCTCCCTCTCCCCCTTCCTTTCCCCCTCCTAGTAGGAGTAGGAAAGAGGGGAGTCCTACTCCTGCAAGGAGGAGGACTCCTCCTCCTGGCACGCCCTACAGGGGCCGGCCGGCCTCCCCCCTTGCTGCTTTATATACGGGGGCAGGGGCACCTCTAGAAACACAAGTTGATCTGTTGATCTCTCCCAGCCGTGTGCGGTGCCCCCCTCCACCATAATCCACCTCGATCATATTGTAGCGGTGCTTAGGCGAAGCCCTGCGTCGGTAGCATCATCATCACCGTCATCACGCCGTCGTGCTGACGAAACTCTCCGGCGAAGCTTTGCTGGATCGGAGCTCGCGGGACGTCATCGAGCTGAACGTGTGCTGAACTCGGAGGTGCCGTGCGTTCGGTACTTGGATCGGTCGGATCGTGAAGACGTACGACTACATCAACCGCGTTGTGCTAACGCTTCCACTTTCGGTCTACGAGGGTACGTGGACACACTCTCCCCTCTCGTTGCTATGCATCACCATGATCCTGTGTGTGCGTAGGATTTTTTTTGAAATTAATACATTCCCCAACAGTGGTATCAGAGCCAGGTTTATGCGTAGATGTTATATGCACGAGTAGAACATAAGTGAGTTGTGGGCGATACAAGTCATACTGCTTACCAGCATGTCATACTTTGGTTCGGCGGTATTGTTGGATGAAGCGGCCCGGACCGACATTACGCGTACGCTTACGCGAGACTGTTCTACCGACGTGCTTTGCACATAGGTGGCTGGCGGGTGTCAGTTTCTCCAACTTTAGTTGAACCGAGTGTGGCTACGCCCGGTCCTTGAGAAGGTTAAAACATCACTAAGTTGACGAACTATCGTTGTGGTTTTGATGCGTAGGTAAGAACGGTTATTGCTCAGCCCGTAGCAGCCACGTAAAAACTTGCAACAACAAAGTAGAGGACGTCTAACTTGCTTTTGTACGGCATGTTGTGATGTGATATGGTCAAGACATGATGCTATATTTATTGTATGAGATGATCATGTTTTGTAACGAAGTTATCGGCAACTGGCAGGAGCCATATGGTTGTCGCTTTATTGTATGCAATGCAATCGCCCTGTAATTGCTTTACTTTATCACTAAGAGGTAGCGATAGTCGTAGAAGCAATAGTTAGCGAGACGACAACGATGCTACAATGGTGATCAAGGTGTCGCGCCGGTGACGATGGTGATCATGACGGTGCTTTGGAGAAGGAATCAAAGGCACAAGATGATGATGGCCATATCATATCACTTATATTGATTGCATGTGATGTTTATCCTTTATGCATCTTATTCTGCTTTGTTTGACAGTAGCATTATAAGATGATCTCTCACTAAACTTCAAGGTAAAAGTGTTCTCCCTGAGTATGCACCATTGCCAAAGTTCGTCGTGCCGAGACACCACATGATGATCGGGTGTGATAAGCTCAACGTTCATCTACAACGGGTGTAAGACAATTTTACACACGCAGAATACTCGGGTTAAACTTGACGAGCCTAGCATATGCAGATATGGCCTCGAAACACTGAGACCGAAAGGTCAAGCGTGAATCATATAGTAGATATGATCAACATAGTGATGTTCACCATTGAAAACTACTCCATTTCACGTGATGATCGGTTATGGTTTAGTTGATATGGATCACGTGATCACTTAGATGATTAGAGGGATGTCTATCTAAGTGGGAGTTCTTAAGTAATATGATTAATTGAACTTAAATTTGTCATGAACTTAGTACTTGATAGTATTTTGCTTGTCTATGTTGTTGTAGATAGATGGCCCGTGTTGTTGGTCCGTTGAATTTTAATGCGTTCCTTGAGAAAGCAAAGTTGAAAGATGATGGTAGCAATTACGTGGACTGGGTCCGTAACTTGAGGATTATCCTCATTGCTGCACAGAAGAATTACGTCCTCTGAAGCACCGCTAGGTGCCAGGCCTGCTGCAGATGCAACTGACGACGTTAAGAACGTCTGGCAGAGCAAAGCTGATGACTACTTGATAGTTCAGTGTGCCATGCTTTATGGCTTAGAACCGGAGCTTCAACGATGTTTTGAATGTCATGGAGCATATGAGATGTTCCAGGAGTTGAAGCTAATATTTCAAGCAAATGCGCGGATTGAGAGATATGAAGTCTGCAATAAGTTCTACAGCTGCAAAATGGAAGAGAATAGTTCTGTCAGTGAACATATACTCAAAATGTCTGGGTATAACAATCACTTGATTCAACTGGGAGTTAATCTTTCGGATGATAGTGTCATTGACAGAATTCTTCAATCACTGCCACCAAGCTATAAGAGTTTCGTGATGAACTATAATATGCAAGGGATGGATAAGACAATTCCCGAGCTCTTCGCAATGTTAAAAGCTGCGGAGGTAGAAATCAAGAAGGAGCATCAAGTGTTGATGGTCAACAAGACCACCAGTTTCAAGAAAAAGGGTAAAGGGAAGAAGAAGGGGAGCTTCAAGAAGAACAACAAGCAAGTTGCTGCTCAAGAGAAGAAACCCAAGTCTGGACCTAAGCTTGAGACTGAGTGCTTCTACTGCAAACAGACTGGTCACTGGAAGCGGAACTGCCCCAAGTATTTGGCGGATAAGAAGGATGGCAAGGTGAACAAAGGTATATGTGATATACATGTTATTGATGTGTACCTTACTAGAGCTCGCAGTAGCACCTGGGTATTTGATACTGGTTTTGTTGCTAATATTTGCAACTCGAAACAGGGACTACGGATTAAGCGAAGACTGGCTAAGGACGAGGTGACGATGCGCGTGGGAAATGGTTCCAAAGTCGATGTGATCGCCGTCGGCACGCTACCTCTACATCTACCTTCAGGATTATTTTAGACCTATATAATTGTTATTTGGTGCCAGCGTTAAGCATGAACATTATATCTGGATCTTGTTTGATGCGAGACGGTTATTCATTTAAATCTGAGAATAATGGTTGTTCTATTTATATGAGTAATATCTTTTATGGTCATGCACCCTTGAAGAATGGTATATTTGTGATGAATCTCGATAGTAGTGATACACATATTCATAATGTTGAAGCCAAAAGATGCAGAGTTGATAATGATAGTGCAACTTATTTGTGGCACTGCGGTTTGGGTCATATTGGTGTAAAGCGCATGAAGAAACTCCATACTGATGGACTTTTGGAATCACTTGATTATGAATCACTTGGTACTTGCGAACCATGCCTCATGGGCAAGATGACTAAAACGCCGTTCTGCGGAACAATGGAGCGAGCAACAGATTTGTTGGAAATCATACATACTGATGTATGTGGTCCGATGAATATTGAGGCTCGCGGCGGGTATCGTTATTTTCTCACCTTCACAGATGATTTAAGCAGATATGGGTATATCTACTTAATGAAACATAAGTCTGAAACATTTGAAAAGTTCAAAGAATTTCAGAGTGAAAAATCATCGTAACAAGAAAATAAAATTTCTATGATCTGATCGTGGAGGAGAATATTTGAGTTACGAGTTTGGTCTACATTTGAAACAATGCGGAATAGTTTTGCAACTCACGCCACCCGGAACACCACAACGTAATAGTGTGTCCGAACGTCGTAATCATACTTTACCAGATATGGTGCGATCTATGATGTCTCTTACTGATTTACCGCTATCGTTTTGGGGTTATGCTTTAGAGACGGCTGCATTCACGTTAAATAGGGCACCATCAAAATCCGTTGAGACGACGCCTTATGAACTGTGGTTTGGCAAGAAACCAAAGTTGTCGTTTCTTAAAGTTTGGGGCTGCGATGCTTATGTGAAAAAGCTTCAACCTGATAAGCTCGAACCCAAATCGGAGAAATGTGTCTTCATAGGATACCCAAAGGAAACTGTTGGGTACACCTTCTATCACAGATCCGAAGGCAAGACATTCGTTGCTAAGAATGGATCCTTTCTAGAGAAGGAGTTTCTCTCGAAAGAAGTGAGTGGGAGGAAAGTAGAACTTGATGAGGTAACTATACCTGCTCCCTTATTGGAAAGTAGTTCATCACAGAAATCTATTCCTGTGACTCCTATACCAATTAGTGAGGAAGCTAATGATGATGATCATGTAACTTCAGATCAAGTTACTACAGAACATCGTAGGTCAACCAGAGTAATATCCGCACCAGAGTGGTACGGTAATCCTATTCTGGAGGTCATGTTACTTGACCAAGGCGAACCTACGAACTATGAAGAGGTTTTCGACAAGTTCAAGGGGTTGACTACGATGAGACTTCCTCACCCGTAGCGATGCTTAAGTCTATCCGAATCATGTTAGCAATTGCCGCACTTTATGATTATGAAATTTGGCAAATGGATGTCAAAACTGCATTCCTGAATGGATTTCTAGAAGAAGAGTTGTATATGATGCAACCGGAAGGTTTTGTAGATCCAAAGGGAGCTAACAAAGTGTGCAAGCTCCAGCGATCCATTTATGGACAGGTGTAAGCCTCTCGAGTTGGAATAAACGTTTTGATAGTGTGATCAAAGCATATGGATTTATACAGACTTTTGGAGAAGCCTGTATTTACAAGAAAGTGAGTGGGAGCTCTGTAGCATTTCTGATATTATATGTGCATGACATATTGCTGATTGGAAATGATATAGAATTTCTGGATAGCATAAAGGGATACTTGAATAAGAGTTTTTCAATGAAAGACCTCGGTGAAGCTTCTTACATATTGGGCATCAAGATCTACAGAGATAGATCAAGACGCTTGATAGGACTTTCACAAAGCACATACATTGACAAAGTTTTGAAAAAGTTCAAAATGGATCAAGCAAAGAAAGGGTTCTTGCCTGTGTTACAAGGTGTGAAATTGAGTCAGACTCAATGCCCGACCACTGCAGAAGATAGAGAGAAAATGAAAGATGTTCCCTATGCTTTAGCCATAGGCTCTATCATGTATGCAATGCTGTGTACCAGACCTGATGTGTGCCTTGCTATTAGCTTAGCAGGGAGGTACCAAAGTAATCCAGGAGTGGATCACTGGACAGCGGTCAAGAACATCCTGAAATACCTGAAAAGGACTAAGGATATGTTTCTCGTATATGGAGGTGACAAAGAGCTAGTCGTAAATGGTTACATCGATGCAAGCTTTGACACTGATCTGGACGATTCTAAATCGCAAACCGGATACGTGTTTACATTGAACGCTGGAGCTGTCAGTTGGTGCAGTTCTAAACAAAGCGTGGTGGCGGGATCTACGTGTGAAGCAGAGTACATAGCTGCTTCGGAAGCAGCAAATGAAGGAGTATGGATGAAGGAGTTCATATCCGATCTAGGTGTCATACCTAGTGCATCGGGACCGATGAAAATCTTTTGTGACAATACTGGTGCAATTGCCTTGGCAAAGGAATCCAGATTTCACAAGATAACCAAGCACATCAAGAGATGCTTCAATTCCATCCGGGGTCAAGTACAGGTGGGAGACATAGAGATTTGCAAGATACATACGGATCTGAATGTTGCAGACCCATTGACTAAGCCTCTTCCACGAGCAAAACATGATCAGCACCAATACTCCATGGGTGTTAGAATCATTACTGTGTAATCTAGATTATTGACTCTAGTGCAAGTGGGAGACTGAAGGAAATATGCCCTAGAGGCAATAATAAAGTTATTATTTATTTCCTCATATCATGATAAATGTTTATTATTCATGCTAGAGTTGTATTAACCGGGAAACATAATACATGTGTGAGTACATAGACAAACATAGTGTCACTAGTATGCCTCTACTTGACTAGCTCGTTAATCAAAGATGGTTGAGTTTCCTAAACCGTAGACATGAGTTGTCAATTGATTAACGGGATCACATCATTAGGAGAATGATGTGATTGACTTGACCCATTCTGTTAGCTTAGCGCATGATCGTTTAGTTTACTGCTATTGCTTTCTTCATGACTTATACATGTTCCTATGACTATGAGATTATGCAACTCCCGATTACCGGAGGAACAGTTTGTGTGCTACCAAACGTCACAACGTAACTGGGTGATTATAAAGGTGCTCTACAGGTGTCTCCGTTGGTACTTGTTGAGTTGGCATAGATCAAGATTAGGATTTGTCACTCCGATTATCGGAGAGGTATCTCTGGGCCCTCTCGGTAATGCACATCACAATAAGCCTTGCAAGCAAAATGACTAATGAGTTAGTTGCGGGATGATGCATTATGTAACGAGTAAAGAGACTTGCCGGTAACGAGATTGAGCTAGGTATTGAGATACCGATGATCGAATCTCGGGCAAGTAACATAGCGATGACAAAGGGAACAACGTATGTTGTTATGCGGTTTGACCGATAAAGATCTTCGTAGAATATGTGGGAGCCAATATGAGCATCCAGGTTCCGCTATTGGTTATTGGCCGGAGACGTGTCTCGGTCATGTCTACATAGTTCTCGAACCTGTAGGGTCCGCACGCTTAAAGTTCGGTGATGATCGGTATTATGAGTTTTTGTGTTTTGATATACCGAAGGTAGTTCAGAGTCCCAAATATGATCACGGACATGACGAGGAGTCTTGAAATGGTCGAGACGTAAAGATCGATATATTGGACGACTATATTCGGACACCGGAAGTGTTCCGGGTGGTTTCGGAGAAAACCAGAGTGCTAGAGGGTTACCGGAACCCCCCTGGGAGAAATAGTGGGCCTTATGGGCCTTATTGGAGAGAGAGAGGGCTGGCCTAGGGCAGGCCGCGCGCCCCTCCCCCTCTTGTCCGAATTGGACTAGGAGAGGGGGGTGGCGCCCCCCTTTCCTTCTCCCTCTCCCCCTTCCTTTCCCCCTCCTAGTAGGAGTAGGAAAGAGGGGAGTCCTACTCCTACTAGGAGGAGGACTCCTCCTGGCGCGCCCTATAGGGGCCGGTCGGCCTCCCCCTTGCTCCTTTATATACGGGGGCAGGGGCACCTCTATACACACAAGTTGATCTGTTGATCTCTCCCAGCCGTGTGCGGTGCCCCCCTCCACCATAATCCACCTCGATCATATCGTAGCGGTGCTTAGGCAAAGCACTGCGTCGGTAGCATCATCATCACCGTCATCACGCCGTCGTGCTGACGAAACTCTCCGGCGAAGCTTTGCTGGATCGGAGCTCACGGGGCGTCATCGAGCTGAACGTGTGCTGAACTCGGAGGTGCCGTGCGTTCGGTACTTGGATCGGTCGGATCGTGAAGACGTACGACTACATCAACCGTGTTGTGCTAACGGTTCCGCTTTCGGTCTACGAGGGTACGTGGATACACTCTCCCCTCTCGTTGCTATGCATCACCATGATCCTGTGTGTGCGTAGGAATTTTTTTGAAATTACTACATTCCCCAACAGTGGTATCAGAGCCAGGTTTATGCGTAGATGTTATATGCACGAGTAGAACACAAGTGAGTTGTGGGCGATACAAGTCATACTGCTTACCAGCATGTCATACTTTGGTTCGGCGGTATTGTTGGATGAAGCGGCCCAGAACGACATTACGCGTACGCTTACGCGAGACTGGTTCTACCGACGTGCTTTGCACATAGGTGGCTGGCGGGTGTTAGTTTCTCCAACTTTAGTAGAACCGAGTGTGGCTACGCCCGGTCCTTGAGAAGGTTAAAACATCACTAACTTGACGAACTATCATTGTGGTTTTGACGCGTAGGTAAGAACGGTTCTTGCTCAGCCCGTAGCAGCCACGTAAAACCTTGCAACAACAAAGTAGAGGACGTCTAACTTGTTTTTGCAGGGCATGTTGTGGTGTGATATGGTCAAGAAATGATGCTATATTTATTGTATGAGATGATTATGTTTTGTAACGAAGTTATCGGCAACTGGCAGGAGCCATATGGTTGTCGCTTTATTGTATGCAATGCAATCGCCATGTAATTGCTTTACTTTATCACTAAGCGGTAGCGATAGTCGTAGAAGCAATAGTAGGCGAGATGACAACGATGCTACAATGGTGATCAAGGTGTCACGCCGGTGACGATGGTGATCATGACAGTGCTTTGGAGATGGAGATCAAAGGCACAAGATGATGATGGCCATATCATATCACTTATATTGATTGCATGTGATGTTTATCCTTTATGCATCTTATTCTGCTTTGTTTGACGGTAGCATTATAAGCTGATCTCTCACTAAATTTAAAGGTAAAACTGTTCTCCCTGAGTATGCACCATTGCCAAAGTTCGTCGTGCCGAGACACCACGTGATGATCGGGTGTGATAAGCTAAACGTTCATCTACAACGGTGTAAGACAGTTTTACACACGCAGAATACTCGGGTTAAACTTGACGAGCCTAGCATATGCAGATATGGCCTCGGAACACTGAGACCAAAAGGTCAAGCGTGAATCATATAGTAGATATGATCAACATAGTGATGTTCACCATTGAAAACTACTCCATTTCACATGATGATCGGTTATGGTTTAGTTGATATGGATCACGTGATCACTTAGATGACCAGAGGGATGTCTATCTAAGTGGGAGTTCTTAAGTAATATGATTAACTGAACTTAAATTTGTCATGAACTTAGTACCTGATAGTATTTTGCTTGTCTATGTTGTTGTAGATAGATGGCCCGTGCTATTGTTCCATTGAATTTTAATGCGTTCCTTGAGAAAGCAAAGTTGAAAGATGATGGTAGCAATTACGCGGACTGGGTCCGTAACTTGAGGATTATCCTCATTGCTGCACAGAAGAATTACGTCCTGGAAGCACCGCTAGGTGCCAGGCCTGCTGCAGATGCAACTGACGATGTTAAGAACGTCTGGCAGAGCAAAGCTGATGACTACTCGATAGTTAAGTGTGCCATGCTTTATGGCTTAGAACCGGGGCTTCAACGACGTGTTGAACGTCATGGAGCATATGAGATGTTCCAGGAGTTGAAGCTAATATTTCAAGCAAATGCCCGGATTGAGAGATATGAAGTCTACAATAAGTTCTACAGCTGCAAAATGGAAGAGAATAGTTCTGTCAGTGAACATATACTCAAAATGTCTGGGTATAACAATCACTTGATTCAACTGGGAGTTAATCTTCCGGATGATAGTGTCATTGACAGAATTCTTCAATCACTGCCACCAAGCTACAAGAGCTTCGTGATGAACTATAATATGCAAGGGATGGATAAGACAATTCCCGTGCTCTTCGCAATGCTAAAAGCTGCGGAGGTAGAAATCAAGAAGGAGCATCAAGTGTTGATGGTCAACAAGACCACCAGTTTCAAGAAAAAGGGTAAAGGGAAGAAGGAGGGGAACTTCAAGAAGAACATCAAGCAAGTTGCTGCTCAAGAGAAGAAACCCAAGTCTGGACCTAAGCCTGAGACTGAGTGCTTCTACTGCAAACAGACTGGTCACTGGAAGCGGAACTGCCCCAAGTATTTGGCGGATAAGAAGGATGGCAAGGTGAACAAAGGTATATGTGATATACATGTTATTGATGTGTACCTTACTAGAGCTCGCAGTAGCACCTGGGTATTTGATACTGGTTCTGTTGCTAATATTTGCAACTCGAAACAGGGACTACGGATTAAGCGAAGACTGGCTAAGGATGAGGCGACGATGCGCGTGGGAAATGGTTCCAAAGTCGATGTAATCGCCGTCGGCACGCTACCTCTACATCTACCTTCGGGATTAGTTTTAGACCTAAATAATTGTTATTTGCTGCCAGTGTTAAGCATGAACATTATATCTGGATCTTGTTAGATGCGAGACGGTTATTCATTTAAATCTAAGAATAATGGTTGTTCTTTTTATATGAGTAATATCTTTTATGGTCATGCACCCTTGAAGAATGGTCTATTTGTGATGAATCTCGATAGTAGTGAATCATCGAGCTGAACGTGTGCTGAACTCGGAGGTGCCGTGCGTTCGGTACTTGGATCGGTCGGATCATGAAGACGTACGACTACATCAACCGCGCTGTGCTAACGCTTCCGCTTTCGGTCTACGAGGGTACGTGGACACACTCTCCCCTCTCGTTGCTATGCATCACCATGATCCTGTGTGTGCGTAGGAATTTTTTTGAAATTACTACGTTCCCCAACAGGTGCCCCCTACCTTGTGGGCCCCTGGTGACCCTCCCAGCCTAGTTCTTCATCCTATATATTCACATATATTGCCAAACCACCAGAAGCATTCACGAAAACACTTTTCCACCACCGCAACCTTCTGTTCCCATGAGATCCCATCTAGGGGCCTTTTCCGGCGTCCTGTCGTAGGGGGATTCGATCACGGAGGGCATCTACATCAACTCTATTGCCCTTCGGATGAAGGGTGAGTAGTTTACCACAGACCTACGGGTCCATAACTAGTAGCTAGATGGCTTCTTCTCTCTCTTTGATTCTCAATACCATGTTCTTCTCGATGTTCTTGGAGGTCTATCCGATGTAATCTTCTTTTGCGGTGTGTTTGTCGAGATCCGATGAATTGTGGATTTATGATCAGCTTATCTATGAATATTATTTGAATCTTCTCTGAATTCTTATATGAATGATTTGGTATCTTTCTATTTCTCTTCGAATTATCGGTTTTGTTTTGCCAACTAGATTGGTTTTTCTTGCACCCGGAGAGGTGCTTAGCTTTGGGTTCAACTTGCGTGATTTCACCCAGTGACAAAGTAGGGGTAGCGAGACACGTATTGAATTGTTGTCATCGAGGATAAAAAGATGGGATTTATATCATATTGATGAGTTTATTCCTCTACATCATGTCATCTTACTTAAGGCGTTAATACATTCTTTAAGAACTTAATACTCTAGATGCATGCTGGATAGCGGTCGATGTGTGGAGTAATAGTAGTAGATGCAGGCAGGAGTCGGTCTACTTGACACGGACGTGATGCCTATATTACATAATCATTGCCTTGGATATCTTCATAACTTTGCGCTTTTCTATCAATTGCTCGACAGTAATTTGTTAACCGACCGTATTATTTGCCTTCATGAGAGAAGCCTCTAGTGAAACATATGGCCCCCGGGTCTATTTTCCATCATATTAGTTTCCGATCTACTATTTTGCAATCTTTTATTTTCATATCTATAAACCAAAAAACCCAAAAATATTTTATCTTTTATTTATCTATCTCTATTAGATCTCACCTTTGCAAGTCACCGTGAAGGGATTGACAACCCCTTTATCGCGTTGGGTGCAAGTGTTTGATTGTTTGTGCAGGTACTGGTGATTTGTGCGTTCTTATCCTACTGGATTGGTACCTTTGTTCTTAACTGAGGGAAATACTTCTCTCTACTTTGTTGCATCACCCTTTCCTCTTCAAGGGAAAAACCAACGCAAGCTCAAGAAGTAACAGGAAGAATTTCTGGCGCCGTCGCTGGGGAGATCTACGCCAATTCAAGATCTACATCAAGCCTACCAAGTACCCATCATAAACTCTCACCTCTTGCATTACATTATTCGCCATTTGCCTCTCGTTTTCCTCTCCCCCACTTCTAAAATGATTTTCAAAAATATTTGCCCTTTTATTCGCCCTTCTTCCGTTTGTTTTTTCATTTGCTAGATTAATTTGTTGCCACCATGTCTGAATCTGGGGAAGTTATCGTTGGAAATCTCGAGGAAAAACTTGGATCTTGTTCTTTGGATCACAAAACTGAAACTCCTCCTAATTACAAAGCAAAAACTTTTCATGTGGGGGATGGTAATATTATTGGGAAAAGTGTTATTCAATAATTCTTTGATTGTACGGGATCTATTCCTATTAGTAAAAGATCTATTCTTCTCGATAGAAATTGTTACGCGGATGCAATTTTTATGCTTGTTGAGAAACTAGAAAGAAAATTTGTGCACATCCATCCCGCTTTGCAAAAGGTGTTTTATGAACTTCCCAATATTAATCATCCTATAGCTAAAAAGATTGCCACTATCATCCTTATGCGAGAATTTGATTTTATAATACAAGAGGCTAGGGATATTTTTTTTTCTATAATTAAGATGTTGAACACCCTCTGATTGAAGATATCCTCCATGATAAAGAAACTATGTGTAGTTTGGAATCTAGGGATTATCAATCTTATAGCGAGAATCTCAGGAGGAGAGTTTCCTATTCGGAAATCTCTCAAGCTTTGTACCTTGAAACCTATGAAGAATTTGATTGGATTACGAGGGGAATTTATGTAGGATTTGATAGGGTTTGGTTGAATAAAATGATGAAGGAACCCGTTAGAAACGAGATACGTGTTCTGTATGAGGATATATATGGTGATGATCCTGATTACGGGTTTATGAATGTCAAAATCACTAATCAAAGTCCTTTTCATGATTTAAGTTCATCTACTATAAGGGAAATAAAGGAAATTATAGGTTTGTTAAGATGAGTTTTGGAGGATTTGATGAGAAAAGAATTGCATACCAAAGATGACAATACCTAGATCTATGTTTTTATGCCGAGCTAAGGGCGTTAAACAATAGTGCTTGTTCGGAGGCAACCCAATTTTATTTTTGTTCTTGCTTTTTTGGTTCTGTTTTTAAATAAATAAATAATCTAGCCTCTAGTTAGATTTGTTTTTGTGTTTTAATTAGTGTTTGTGTCAAGCAAGACCTTTGGGATGGCTTACGGTGATAGTTGTTTTGATCTTGCTGAAAAAGAGAAACTTTTACGCCCGGAAAAATAATTCTCATTTTTTACAGAAGCGTGATTTTGATCTGATTCTTTTTTCCCAAGATTGTTGCACAAATTTCCCAGGTTGTCCTAAGTTTTCAGAACTTTTGGAGTTACATAAGTATTTGAGAGTTATAGATTGCTATAGACTGTTCTGTTTTTGACAGATTCTGTTTTCCATGTGTTTTTTGCTTACTTTGATGAATCTATGGGTTGTATCGGGGGTATGAACCATGGAAAAGTTGGAATACAGTAGATATTACACCAATATAAATAAATAATGAGTTCACAAAGTACCAAAAGTGGTGATTCATTTTCTTATACTAACGGATCTCATGAGATTTTCTATTGAGTTTTGTGTTGTGAAATTTTCAAGTTTTGGGTAAAGATTTGATGGACTATGTAATAAGGAGTGGCAATATCCTATGATTGGGGATTCCCAAGGCATCCTAAGGTAATATACAAGGACAACCAAGAGCCTAAGCTTGGGGATGCCCCGGATGGCAACCCGTGTTTCGCCTTCGTCTATCGGTAACTTTACTTGAGGCTATATTTTTATTCACCACATGTTATGTGTTTTGCTTGGAGCGTCTTCTATGATATGAGTCTTTACTTTTTAGTTTTCCACAATCACCCTTGCTATACACACCTTTTGAGAGGAACACACATGAATCATTATTTATTAGAATAATCTATGTGCTTCACTTATATCTTTTGAGTTAGGCAATTTTGCTCTAGTGCTTCACTTATATATTTTTAGAGCACGGCGGTGGTTTTATTTTGTAGCAATTATTGAACTATCATGCTTCACTTATATTATTTTGAGAGTCTCTCTAAACAACATGGTAATTTGCTTTGGTTATGAATTTAGTCCTAATATGATAGGCATCCAAGGGGGATATAATAAAAACTTTCATATAAAGTGCATTGAATACTATGAGAAGTTTGATTCCTTATGATTGTTTTGAGATATAAAGATGGTGATACTAGAGTCATGCTAGTGAGTAATTGTGAATTGGAGAAATAGTTGTGTTAAAGTTTGTGATTCCCATAGCATGCATGTATGATGAACCGTTATGTAACGAAGTTGGAGCATGATTTATTTATCGATTGTCTTCCTTATGAGTGGCCGTCAGGGACGAGCGATGGTCTTTTCCTACCAATCTATCGCCCTAGGAGCATGCGCGTAGTACTTTGTTTGATGACTAATAGATTTTTGCAATAAGTATGTGAGTTCTTTATGACTAATGTTGAGTCCATGGATTATACGCACTCTCACCCTTCCACCATTGCTAGCCTCTCTAGCACCGCGCAACTTTCGCCGGTGCCATACACCCACCTATTACCTTTCTCAAAACAGCCACCATACCTACCTATTATGGCATTCCCATAGCCATTCCGAGATATATTGCCATGCAACTTCCACCGTTCCGTTTATTATGACACATACCACCATTGTCATATTGCTTTGCATGATCATGTAGTTGACATAGTATTTGTGGCAAAGTCACATTTCATAATTTTTTTATACATGTCACTCTTGAGTCATTGCACATCCTGGTACACCGCCGGAGGCATTCATATAGAGTCATATTTTGTTCTAAGTATCGAGTTGTGGTTCTTGAGTTGTAAGTAAATAAAAGTGTGATGATCTTCATTATTAGAGCATTGCCCCGTGTGAGCAAAAAAATAAAAGAGGCCAGAGAAGCCAACAAAAAAAGAGAGGCCAAAGAAGCCCAACAAAAAAAATGAGAGAAAAGAGAGAAGGGGCAATGTTACTATCCTTTTTTCACACTTGTGCTTCAAAGTAGCACCATGATCTTCATGATAGAGAGTCTCATATGTTGTCAGTTTCATATCTTCAAAGTAGCACCATGATCTTCATGATCTTCATGAATCCTTGCTGAATTGCTGTGAATTGTTGCATGGATGTGAGTTAGTTGGTAAAGATTACTGTGAGAACACTTAGTAAGTTACCCCTTGATCTTGATTTCCTGTGTGATTAGTTATGAGCGGCTGATTCCTCTTTCCCTTGCTAGTACTTGGTTGTGTGTTTTCTTATTCAGAATAGTACCATAAAGGCACAAGATGATGATGGCCATATCATGTCACATATATTGATTGCATGTGATGTTTATCCTTTATGCATCTTATTCTGCTTTGATTGATGGTAGCATTATAAGATGATCTCTCACTAAATTTCAAGGTAAAAGTGTTCTCCCTAAGTATGCACCGTTGCCAAAGTTCGTCGTGCCGAGACACCACGTGATGATCGGGTGTGATAAGCTCAACCTTCATCTACAACGGGTGCAAGCCAGTTTTGCACACGCAGGAATACTCGGGTTAAACTTGACGAGCCTAGCATATGCAGATATGGCCTCGGAACACTAGAGACCGAAAGGTCGAGCGTGAATCATATAGTAGATATGATCAACATAGTGATGTTCACCATTGAAAACTATTCCATCTCACGTGATGATCGGACATGGTTTAGTTGATTTGGATCACGTGATCACTTAGATGATTAGAGGGATGTCTATCTAAGTGGGAGTTCTTAAGTAATATGATTAATTGAACTTTAATTTATCATGAACTTAGTCCTGATAGTATTTTGCAAATAATGTTGTAGATCAATAGCTCGCGTTGTTGCTTCCCTATGTTTTATATATGTTCCTAGAGAAAACTAAGTTGAAAAATGATAGTAGCAATGATGCGGACTGGGTCCGTGATCTGAGGTTTATCCTCATTGATGCACAGAAGAATTATGTCCTTGATGCACCGCTAGGTGACAGACCTATTGCAGGAGCAGATGCAGACATTATGAATGTTTGGCTAGCTCAATATGATGACTACTTGATAGTTTAGTGCACCATGCTTAACGACTTAGAATCGGGACTTCAAAGACAATTTGAACGTCATGGACCATATGAGATGTTCCAGGAGTTGAAGTTAATATTTCAAGCAAATACCCGAGTTGAGAGATATGAAGTCTCCAACAAGTTCTATAGCTAAAAGATGGAGGAGAATAGCTCAAGCAGTGAGCATGTGCTCAGATTGTCTGGGTACTACAATCGCTTGAATCAAGTGGGAGTTAATCTTCCAGATAAAATAGTGATTGACAGAATTCTCTAGTTACCATCACCAAGTTAGTAGAACTTCGTGATGAACTATAGTATGCAAGGGATGACGAAAACGATTCCCGAGCTTTTCATGATGATGAAATTGATGAAGGTAGAAATCAAGAAAGAGCATCAAGTGTTGATGATTGACAAGACCACTAGTTTCAAGAAAAGGACAAAGGGAAAGAAAGGGAACTTCATGTAGAATGGCAAGCAAGTTGTCACTTCCGTGAAGAAGCCCAAAGCTAGACTAAAGCCTGAAACTGAGTGCTTCTACTGCAAAGGAAATGGTCACTGGAAGCGGAAATGCCCTGAATATTTGGTGGATAAGAAGGATGGCAAAGTGAACAAGGGTATATTTGATATACAGGTTATTGATGTGTACCTTACTAGTGTTTATAGTATCCCCTGGGTATTTGATACTTGTTCGGTTGCTAAAAATTAGTAACTCGAAATAGGAGTTACAGAATAAACAGAGACTAGTTGAGGGTGAAGTGACGATGTGTACTGGAAGTGCTTCCAAGATTGATATGATCATCATCGCACACTCCCTATACTTTCGGGGTTAGTGTTAAACCTAAATAAATGTTATTTGGCGTTTGCGTTGAGCATGAATATGATTTGATCATGTTTATTGCAATACGGTTATTCATTTAAAGTCAGAGAATAATTGCTGTTCTGTTTACATGAATAAAACCTTCGATGGTCATACACCCAATGAAAATAGTTTGTTGGATCTCGATCGTAGTGATACACATATTCATAATATTGAAGCCAAAAAGATGCAAAGTTAATAATGATAGTGCAACTTATTTGTGGCACTGCCGTTTAGGTCATATTGGTGTAAAGCGCATGAAGAAACTCCATGCTGATGGGATTTTGGAATCACTTGATGCTTGCGAACCATGCCTTATGGGCAATATGACTAAGACTCCGTTCTCCGGAACAATGGAGCGAGCAACAGATTTATTGGAAATCATACATACTGATGTATGTGGTCCGATGAATATTGAGGCTCGCGGCGGGTATCGTTATTTTCTGACTTTCACAGATGATTTGAGCAGATATGGGTATATCTACTTGATGAAACATAAGTCTGAAACATTTGAAAAGTTCATATAATTTCAGAGTGAAGTGGAGGAGAATATTTGAGTTACGAGTTTGGTCTTCATTTGAAACATTGCGGAATAGTTTCGCAACTCACGCCACCCGGAACACCACAACGTACTGGTGTGTCCGAACATCATAACCATACTTTATTAGATATGGTTCAATCTATGATGTCTCTTACCGATTTACCACTATCGTTTTGGGGTTATGCATTAGAGACAGCTGCATTCACGTTAAATAGGGCACCATCTAAATCCGTTGAGACGACACCATATGAACCGTGGTTTGGCAAGAAACCAAAGTTGTCGTTTCTTAAAGTTTGGGGTTGCGATGCTTATGTGAAAAAGTTTCATCCTGATAAGCTCAAACCCAAATCGGAGAAATGTGTCTTCATAGGAAACCCAAAGGAGACAGTTGGGTACACCTTCTATCATAGATCCGAAGGCAAGAAATTTGTTGCTAAGAATGGATCCTTTCTAGAGAAGGAGTTTCTCTCGAAAGAAGTGAGTGGGAGGAAGTAGAACTTGATGAGGTAACTATACCTGTTCCCTTATTGGAAAGTAGTCCATCACAGAAATCTGTTCCTGTGACTCCTACACCAATTAGTGAGGAAGCTAATGATGATGATCATGTAACTTCAGATCAAGTTACTACCAAACCTCGTACGTCAACCCGAGTGAGATCCGCACCAGAGTGGTATGGTAATCCTGTTCTGGAGGTTATGTTACTTGACCGTGACGAACCTACGAACTATGAGGAAGCGATGATGAGCCCAGATTCCGCGAAATGGCTCGAGGCCATGAAATCTGAGATGGGATCCATGTATGAGAACAAAGTGAGGACTTTGGTTGACTTACCCGATGATCGGCAAGCCATACAAAATAAATGGATCTTCTAGAGGAAGACGGACGCTGATAGTAGTGTTACTATCTACAAAGCTAGACTTGTCGAAAAAGGTTTTGACAAAGTTCAATGTGTTGACTACGATGAGATTTTCTCACTCATAGCGATGCTTAAGTCTGTCCGAATCATGTTAGCAAATTGCCACATTTTATGAAATGTGGCAAATGGATGTCAAAACTACATTCCTTAATGGATTTCTTAAAGAAGAGTTGTATATGATGCAACCAAAAGGTTTTGCCGATCCTAAAGGTGCAAACAAAATGTGCAAGCTCCAACGATCCATCTATGGACTGGTGCAAGCATCTCAGAGTTGGAATATACGCTTTGATGAGTTGATCAAAGCATATAGTTTTATACAGACTTGCGGTGAAGCCTGCATTTACAAGAAAGTGAGTGGGAGCACTACAAAATTTCTGATAAATATATGTGAATGACATATTGTTGATCGGAAATAATGTAGAATTTTCTGGAGAGCATAAAGGAGTATTTAAAAGGAGTTTTTCAAAGAAAGACCTCGGCGAAGCTGCTTACATATTGAGCATCAAGATCTATAGAGATAGATCAAGACGCTTGATAAGTTTTTTCAATGGGTACATACCTTGTCAAGATTTTGAAGTAGTTCAAAATGGAACAGTCAAAGAAAGAGTTCTTGCCTGTGTTACAAGGTGTAAAATTGAGTAAGACTCAAAGCCCGACCACGGCAGAAGATAGAAAGAGAAGGAAAGTCATTCCCTATGCCTCAGCCATAGGTTCTATAAAGTATGCCATGCTATGTACCAGATCTATTGTATACCCTACACTAAGTTTGACAAGGGAGTACAATAGTGATCTAGGAGTAGATCACTGAACAGTGGTCAAAATTATCCTTAGTGGAATAAGGATATGTTTCTCGATTATGGAGGTGACGAAAGGTTCGTCGTAAAGGGTTACGTCGATGCAAGTTTTGACACTGAACTAGATGACTCTAAGTCTCAATCTGGATACATATTGAAAGTGAGAGCAATTAGCTAAAGTAGCTCCATGCAGAGCATTGTAGACATAGAAATTTGCAAAATACATATAGATCTGAATGTGACAGACCCATTGACTAAGCTTCTCTCACAAGAAAAACATGATCACACCTTAGTACTCTTTGGGTGTTAATCACATAGCGATGTGAACTAGATTATTGACTCTAGTAAAACCCTTTGGATAGTCACATGGCGATGTGAACTAATCACATGGTGATGAGAACTATTGGTGATAAATCACATGGCGATGTGAACTAGATTATTGACTCTAGTGCAAGTGGGAGACTGAAGGAAATATGCCCTAGAGGCAATAATAAAGTTATTATTTATTTCCTTATTTTATGATAAATGTTTATTATTCAGGCTAGAATTGTATTAACCGGAAACATAATACATGTGTAAATAGATAGACAAAACAGAGTGTCACTAGTATGCCTCTACTTGACTAGGTCGTTGATCAAAGATGGTTAAGTTTCCTAGCCATAGAAATGAGTTGTCATTTGATAAACGGGATCACATCATTAGGAGAATGATGTGATTGACTTGACCCATTCCATTAGCTTAGCACTTGATCGTTTTAGTTTACTGCTATTGCTTTCTTCATGACTTATACATGTTCCTATAACTATGAGATTATGCAACTCCCGATTACCGGAGGAACACTTTGTGTGCTACCAAACGTCACAACGTAACTGGGTGATTATAAAGGTGCTCTACAGGTGTCTCTGATGGTACTTGTTGAGTTGGCATAGATCGAGATTAGGATTTGTCACTCCGATTGTCGGAGAGGTATCTCTGGGCCCTCTCGGTAATGCACATCACTATAAGCCTTGCAAGCAACGTGACTAATGAGTTAGTTATGGGATGATGCACTACGGAACTGGTAAAGAGACTTGCCGGTAACGAGATTGAGCTAGGTATTGAGATACCGACGATCGAATCTCGGGCAAGTAACATACCGATGACAAAGGGAACAACGTATGTTGTTATGCGGTTTGACCGATAATGATCTTCATAGAATATGTAGGAACCAATATGAGCATCCAGGTTCTGCTATTGGTTATTGACCGGAGACGTGTCCCGGTCATGTCTATATAGTTCCCGAACCCATAGGGTCCGCACGCTTAAAGTTCTGTGATGATTAGTATTATGAGTTTTTGTGTTTTGATGTACCGAAGGTAGTTCGGAGTCCCGGATATGATCACAGACATGATGAGAAGTCTTGAAATGGTCGAGACGTAAAGATCGATATATTGGACGACTATGTTCGGATACCGGAAGTGTTTCGGGAGGTTTCGGACATTTACCGGAGTACATGGGGGTTACCGGAACCCCCCGGGGAGTATATTGGGCCTAATGGGCCCTAGTGGGAGAAGAGGAGGGGCGGCCAGGGCAGCCCCCCCCCCCTCCTAGTCCTAATTGGACAAGGAGGGGGGGGGGCTCCCCCCTTTCCTTCTCTTCCTCTCTCCCTTCCTTCCCTTCTCCTACTCCTACTAGGAAAGGAGGAGTCCTACTCCCGGTGGGAGTAGGACTCCCCCCTTGGTGCGCCCTCCTCCTGGCCGGCCGCCTCCCCCCTAACTCCTTTATATACGGGGGCAAGGGGGCACCCCAAAGGCACAACAATTGATCATTGATCTTTTACCCGTGTGCGGTGCCCCCTCCACCATAATCCACCTCGGTTATATCGTAGCGGTGCTTAGGCGAAGCCCTGCGTCAGTAGCATCATCATCACCGTCATCACGCCGTCGTGCTGACGGAACTCTCCCTCGAAGCTCTACTGGATCGGAGTTCGTGGGACGTCATCGAGCTGAACGTGTGATGAACTCGGAGGTGTCATACGTTCGGTACTTAGATCGGTCGGATCGTGAAGACGTACGACTACATCAACCGCGTTGTTCTAACGCTTCCGCTTTCGGTCTACGAGGGTATGTGGACACACTCTTCCCTCTCGTTGCTATGCATCACCATGATCTTGCGTGTTCGTAGGAATTTTTTTGAAATTACTACGTTCCCCAACAGTTATGTGAACCACCAACTTTTTTCAGGGTAGTAAAATGGACTTTTTTCTAATAAATTTGACACATAGGGAGTTAGAAATACCCGAGGTTCGTTATTCAACATAATACAGGGGGGCAGTGTTGATGGTGCTGGTCCAAACTAGAGCACTGTGCGGGCTACTTGGGGCAACCCGTGATGTTAGTTACTGTACGCGTACCTCATCCGTCATGTCTTGAGAACGAGATACGCGGATCCTATCTGGATCGTCAACACGTCGGGAGGTCTTGCTGGACTTGTTTTACTATTTTCAAAATGTCTTATGCACCGGGATTCCGAGCTTGATCGGGTTGTCCCGAGATGGAGGTTTTTCCCACGCGGATCATGAGATTTTATGATGGACTAAGTTGGGACACCACTGCAAGGTTAAATCTTTTCGAGAGTCTTGCCCGTGGTTATGTGGCGACTTGGAAATTTATAATATCCGGTTGTAGAGAACTTGACACCAGATCTGAAAAAAATACACCAACGGAGTGCATAACCGTGACCGTTTCTTTTCGAGTGAGTTTGAGAAGAGAACACGGTGGGGTTATTTTTGACTTGTAAGTAGTTCAGGATCACTTATGGATCATTACTAGTTTGCGACCGTTATGCGTAGTTACTCTTCTTACTCTTGTACTCGTAAGTTAGCCACCATACAATGCTTAGTGCTTGCTGCAACCTCACCACTTATCCATTCCATACCCATGAAGCTTTACTAGTCGTGATACCCATGGTAATGGGATTGCTGAGTCCTCATGGCTCACAGATTGCTACAACAACAGATGCAGGTACAGGTAATGCGATGATATGATGTGAGAGCGATGCTTGCATGTTTTGGAGTCCTTCTTCTGCTTCTTCTTCTTCGATCGAGGGATAGGTTCCTGGTCGGCAGCCTGGGCTAGCAGGGTGGATGTTGTTTGTGTTTTCGTTTGATTTCATCCGTAGTCGGATGCCGCTCTTCTGCATGATGTTTGATGTATTCATGTGGCGATTGTATGTCTTTGTATGTATCCCCACTTGTGTTGTATATGGTACGATGTAATGGTATCCATCTTGCAAAGCGTCTTCAATATGCGGCTCTATCCTCGGTGGGATCTTCGAGTTCCTCTTGGATAGGATCGCATATTGGGAGTGACACGTAAGTCTCGCATGTTACCCAGGCGCCGTGCAATAAAACAGACACCAGAACCAAGGGATGATTAACAGGACCACCCCGCGTGTCTTGGGCCACGATAAACTTTCCTGATTGGATGTCTCGAAGGTGGGGTCGCCACATGCACAAACACGACATAAGTACCCTTGAGGTGACAACATGTTTCTTAAAATAAACTGAAGTTGTCAAAATGGAGCCATGTCACTGCTCAAAACCGAGCAGCAAACTTTATCGACAAGGAAGCATTGTTCGAAATAGGGGATCTTCGCATTCGAGAAATTCTCCGGATAAGGAATGTTCTCTTTAAGAGAACACTGAACAATATCTTAGACCTTAATCAAGAAAGGCTTACCCGAGGTATACAACTCCTTGACCAATATAAACAACTCTGGATATTGCGTAAGGTTGAACCAGCTTTATCGCCGGGTTGTCATCTTCGTGCGAGAGGAAGGCTTCACCAGAATTAACGTAGCTTCGGATTGTTTTCGTTGGTTCAGCATGTGGCATCGGGCGTCACTGAACGTTCGCTCTGAGGCCTAGTTGTTCTTGATATCAAGATCATGGATACTGCTTTCGAGTCATGTGTGTTTTGCCATGTTTATCGTAGATTGAATGTTGCTGCTCACTGTTTGAAAACTGTTAATTCTGTATGGCGTGGTGTTATTCCGGACTGCATACGGCAGTTCTTTTGTAATAACTTCATGGTTATGTGATCAATAAGGCACAACTTTCTCTCCCAAAAAAAGGTTGAACCAGCTTGCAAGACCGAAGGCGAACAGAAGCTCGGAGGACCGAGGAACATCCTCGGATTGAAGACCGATTCAAGGGCCACGGACAGAGGCCAAATTCACTGTTTTGTCCCTTTGATCAAACTTTAGCACGATTTGACTCAGTTTGCAAAATATTTTCGGATCCGACCATTTTTGCTACCGCCATCGTGTTTGGCAGTAGGATAAGACGGGCTACCGCCACAGCTAATAACGATAAGCATGCGTACACGTGGCTACAGGGTCGTGCTGATGTGTCAAATAGGCTACCGCCAATAGCTCCGGCGGTAGCACGTATAAGGGCATGTTCTTTTGGGTGGCTTATAAAGTAAGCTGCCTCTCCCCAACTTAAAATACAAGACGCTCCTCAAGTTTGTTGAGACTTCTAAATTAATTATTTCATAACTAATTTAGAAACCCCAATAAATAAAAAAGACAGCTTATGGGACAAATTGGGAAGGAGACAACTTATTTTTTAAGCTGCCCAAAAAACTGACCCTAAACCTCCCGGCACGATAGCTGGCGGTAGCTTGTGCAGTATAGCTCGCCCGCGTACGAAGCTATAACTAGGTAACATTGTAAATCACTAAACAAATAAAGAGGAGGCCTTGTGGCTAGCAAGTTTTGTTTTTCGCTAGTAGATCCAATCGTCCAGTGTTTGATTCCTGCAGTAGCTACTTTATTGTTATTTTTGTTTTTTCACAATAAAATGGAACAATCTATCCAATTTGTAGTAAATATAAATTATTGCAAAAGTATTTTATTTTTGTTGCTTTACAAAAAGAATAATTTGTCCAGCCGATATTGAATGTATATTATTGTAAAAAATAGTTTTACTTATCTGAGACTACTTAAAGAAAATCTCACAACCGTCGCCAGCATGCTACATTTACTTGAGTTTTACTTAAAAAATTCTGACTACTAACTGCAAGCAATGTTTATTCAAGAGATGCATGCATCTGCATGCCTAGCGCTTCACTTTTTTGGTATAACAACAAGCTATACATTACTAGTTGTTTTCTGGTCCTGTCAAATTTTTCATGCCGTGATGCTCGTGTCCAAAGTCATGCGTTCTCAATCACCAGCCTTGCCTTGTTCTTAGAGTATTTGCGTACAGATTTAGCCACGATGTGTTAGACAGCGTGCAAAAGAGAGGAATATATGCATCTTGGTGGGTGTGTTTTTGCAAAAATATAAGATCTATTATAAAGATTCACCAGAAGTATAAAACACCCCAAACATAATAAAAATTACATCGAGGTCTATGGACAACCGAACGACCATTGCCGTCGCCAGAACGAGCCGTCGACGCGCCGTTGTCCTCGCTCCCATACCGGAGCCGGTCTTACCATGTTGATGACAACCGGGGAGTCTTCGTGCACGTGCCCCTAAGGACCAACGTTTGGGAGCCGCAGCGTCGCAATTGTATCCTTGAATCGATCTGAAGAACCTAGCATCAAATCTCGTTGTTGCATACGCACTACGAGAAACCCTAACCTCGCCACTCCGACAAGCTGACAGGAATCTACGTCGGAGCTCCATCTAATCTGTCCCGACGAACGAACTTGAGAAGGATCGGAGCTCGGAAGACTTTGGTAACTTCTCTCACGATTGAAAACGACGCTAATTCATGACAAAACTATCATTATATTCGGCTAATAATGGTAGTTAGAATTTATTCTTTTTATAAAGTAAAAAATACATTTACAACAATTCATATTTAATATTAGTCGCATAAAGGTTCCATTTTATTGAGAAAAACAAAACAAACAAAAAGTTAGCTTGCACGGCTTCTAATAATGGTAATTAGAAAACTTCTTTCACGATTGAAAACGACGCCACTCCTTGAAAAAATTGTCATTATATTCGGCTAATAATAATGGTAGTTAGAAATTATTATTTTTATCAGTTTTGCTAAAACATATCTAGCTTCAACCCCTCTTTCGCCTCCCAAAAAGAAAGTTGGCTTGACGAGCGTAGATGAGGAAGCGGGAGCAATAAAACCAAGAATCTCTTTCTTTTCTTTCCAAATACTTTATGAAGTTAAGGGGCAAAGAGAAGCGCTTTCGCTACTGAGAAAGCGAATGGTCAGCGTGAGGGTTCGACGACTTAGCCGAGCGTTAGCGACGTAGATCAGTCATAAGTATACTGCACATCTAAGTATTATATTATTGATCTTACGCGAAGATTCGTGTGGGTATTTTCTTCTTCTTTTTTCTAGGTACACTTAATTAAGTCACCTAGATGTGCAATAACTATTGCACATCTAAATGTGCCCTAAACACACTCTTTTATAAAGCAAGAAAAAATACATTTACAATAATTCACATTTAATATTATTTGCACAAAGGTTCCATTTTATTGAGAAAAATAAAATAAATAAAAAGTTGGCTTGCGGAGGATCTATTAGAAGTCAGTAGTACTTGCTAGCCACTAGGAAATAATTCAGTTTGCGTACCCGGGCGAGCTACACTCCTCGAGCTTCCGCCAACTAGCGTGGCGGGAGGTTTGTACATGCTACCACCAGAGGTATCGGCGGTAGCCTATTTGACACATCGGCACGACTAGCCACGTGTGTTCTTGCAGCTATGGCGGTAGCTCTGTTAGCCTACCGCCCAACACGATGGCGGTAGCAAAAGGGTCCGATCCAAAAATATTTTGCAAACAAGGTCAAATCGTGTTAAAGTTTGATAAATGGGTCAAAACAGTGAATTTAGCCACTGATAGAGTTCTGGATAAGAGGGTGCTCGGCGTGTCGGTTGCTAAGACCCCTATGCCCGTTAACTCGTGGGCCTCGTTCGTCTGCTCCGAGAGCATCAAGAAGGAATGACCTGAAGATTTGATGGTTCGTCTGCTCCAAGAGCATCAAGAAGAAATGACCCGGAGATTTGATGCGTACTGCAAGGCGTAGAGGTAGTCAACGACACATTTGCCCAAGATACAATCGACCTATTTGTAACCCTAGACACCGCCCAAAATACAACCAACCTATTTGTAACCCTAAACACCCCCAGTATCTATATAAACCAAGGTCTCGGTACCATAGAGGATTGATTCATTCAGATACAATATCCCGGTAAATCACCTACTTTCTACCCCATCCCATCCATAATCAGTTGCCTATTCGAGAGGGTCCAAACCTGAATAAGCATCAGTGTCCCTGATACGTCTCCATCGTATCTACTTTTTCAAACTCTTTTGCCCTTATTTTGGACTCCAATTTGCATGATTTGAATGGAACTAACCCGGACTGACGATGTTTTCAACAGAATTGCCATGGTGTTATTTTTGTGCAGAAATAAAAGTTCTCGGATTGACCTGAAAATTTACGAAGAATATTTTTGCAATACATAAAAAATATTGGCGAAAGAATCAACCGGAGGGGGGCCACCCAGAGGCCACAAGCGCCCTGTAGGCTTGTGGGCCCCCTAGACCTCCTCCGACCCTAATTCCAACTCTATATATTCACATCCGGAGAGAAAATATCACGGAGAAGGATCATCGCGTTTACGATACAGAGCCACCGCCGCCTCCTGTCCTTCATCGAGAGGGCTGATCTGGAGTTTGTTCGGGGCTCCGGAGAGGGGGATCCGTTGCCATCATCATCACCAACCTTCCTCCATCACCAATTTCATGATGCTCGCCGCCGTGCATGAGTAATTCCATAGTAGGCTTGCTGAACATTGATGGGTTGGATGAGATTTATCATGTAATCGAGTTAGTTTGTTAGGGTTTGATCCCTAGTATCGACTATGTTCTGAGATTGATGTTGCTATGACTTTGCTATGCTTAATGCTTGTCACTACGGCTCGAGTGCCATGATTTCAGATCTGAACTTTTTGTGTTTTTATGAATATATCTGTGTTCTTGATTCTATCTTGCAAGTTGTAGACACCTATTATGAGTTATGATCCGCATACCCCAAGGTGACAATAATTGGGATTCTTTCCGGTGATTATCGTACTTTGAGGAGTTCATGTATTCACTAAGTGCTAATGCTTTGGTCCGGTTCTCTATTAAAAGGAGGCCTTAATATCCCTTAGATTCCATTAGGACCCCGCTGCCACGGGAGGGTAGGACAAAAGATGTCATGCAAGTTCTTTTCCATAAGCACGTATGACTATATACGGAAGACATGCCTACATTATATTGATGAATTGGAGCTAGTTCCGTGTCACCCTAGGTTATAACTGTTGCATGATGAATGTCATCCGACATAATTATCCATCACTGATCCATTGCCTTCGAGCTTTTCACATATTGATCTTTGCTAAGTTACTTTCGTTGCTACTGTTGTTACAATCACTACAAAACTGCTACTGTCACTTTTATCACCGTTATTGTTACTTCCATACTACTTTGCTACTAAATACTTTGCTGCAAATATTAAGTCTTTCAGGTGTGGTTGAATTGACAACTCAGCTCCTAATACTTGAGAATATTCTTTGGCTCCCCTTGTGTCGAATCAATAAATTTGGGTTGAATACTCTACCCTCGAAAACTGTTGCGATCCCCTATACTTGTGGGTTATCAAGACCTTTTTCTGGCGCCGTTGTCGGGGAGCATAGCTCTATTCTTTGAGTCACTTGGGATTTATATCTGTTGATCACTATGAGGAATTTGAAAGATACTAGAACCAAGATTTTTCCCTCTACTACGAGGGGAGGTAAGGAACTACCATCTAGCTTTGCACTTGATTCGCCTTCTGTTTTGAGTAAGCTTGCAACACCTACACCTGCTATTGATTCCGATATGTCGCATGTTATTGATGATGCTACTTCTACTATGAATGATGCTTATGATGCTACTGCTTTGCTTGATAAAACTGTGCCACTGGGTGAATTACTTGATGAACAACTTGCTAGAGTTAGAACTATACTGCAGGATGCTGCTAACGCGACACTATGATCAGAGACCCTTTGAGGAAACTGTGTGCGATGCAATAATCGCAAACGGTGGTGTAAAAAACCGTCAAAAAAGGTGCAAAACGTTTCCGATGATGGATGCATCAAACACGGTTCAGATTTTAGTTGCGTGTGTGATGCAGGGCATACAATTCAGTTCAATTAACTGTTTGCGATGAGGAGGAACAAAAGAAACGGGCAGCCAGATGAAGGTGTGTGTGATATACAGCATACGGTTCACTCGGATGAACTGTTTATGATTAGGCAACACAAAAGAAACGGTCAGCAAGATCAAGGTGTGTGCGATATACGACATGCGGCTCACTCGGATGAACTGTTTGTGTTGAGACAAGAGAACAGAAATGGTTCAATATAACAAGATGTGTGTGATACGCGGCAAACAGGTCTGTAATCAAATATGTGGGCGAAGACCGGTAATAACACAGACGGTTGCTGCTAATAAGATGTGTGTGTTGTGCGATGGGATTGCATACAAAACAACAACATATATATATATACACACACACTTATAAGGACATGGTTGCATAACCAAATTAAACATCCACTTACATAGGTGGCAACTACAACCATGGCATTTGCACACACCAAAGTAAACTATTACATGCATAATTACATAGGTGGCTACTACACACATGACATTTCCACACACCAATAAAGTAAACTATATATTACATGCATGATAACTAGCATAAATGATCATCTGATCATCATCTACTTCTTGTGACGCTTGCTCTGCTTGTGGCTCGATCGAGGCTCGTCCATTTGGGTAACGAGGCCCTTCTTCATGTCAACGATTCGCCTGTGCATCTCGTAGCATGTGTACACGCTCTTGGCCGCGAACCTGAGGTGAGGTTCTTCCAGGCCCTGTGCCAGGATACGGGACTTGTTCTCTGGGCATTTTGCTTCATCTTTTCGTAGTAGGGGTAGATGATGGCCGAGACAAGTTCAACCAGGGAGTCCTTCTTCGTGCTGCCCCAGACCCTGTAGTGCTCAGGATTTCGACAAGGTTCTTGCAGGCCAAGCCCATAACCCTGAGCGCTTTTACATCGTCGGTGGTTTCCACCGTGCGAACTTGTAGTCGGTGTTGTTGACAAACTTGTTGAAACGGTCGCAAGGCTCTGTGGCCATGCAGTAGTGGTAGATGGGGACATGATGGCGCACGCACAACTGGGCAACGACAACCTTCTGATCTATGCCGGGACGACCGGCGGTGTACTGGAGGTCGATGCCGACCACCTTGTACTTGTCTCAAGTAAGCAACTGCTCAACGCTGTTGATGTAGTCGTCCACCACGGCCGGGTCGATGGTGTACACCACCGATAGACCAGTCTCCCTCGCGTGGGTCTCCACTCTATGCTCGCCGAACTCCAATGGAGTGCTGCTAGACATCCCCTCTCTATGTGTCGTCGTGGGTGTGCTTGTTGTGTTGTGGGGCACGATCGAATGGTTGAAGAGACTAAGGTTATAATGGCCGCGGGAATTAAAGGGGAAGCTGGACAGCCAGGTATATCGGTAGGCCCTGATGGCAGTTCTAATTTGCAGCGCGTAACTCCATCGTGCCGCACGTAACTGCATCGCGTGGCAACACGCGTGGCGCAACCTCATGCATATGGGGCCCCCGACATGATCGTGCGCACGCCCAACCACTGGTAGAGCGCGCATGGAGGGACAGCAGTTGAACATGCAAGGAAAAGCTGTCCACAAGCTGAGTGCGCCGACGGACATGAGCAGAGCGCGCCAACGGACGCAAGCAGAGCGCACTGCGGTGCCTAACGGCAAGCAGAGCTTGCCGAGGGACGCGAACAGAGGCCGACACAGTGATACGTGGCAAATAAGACGGACTATGTGAGCGATGTCGGAGACATCAAGCATGAATCATATTAGAGTTGCGTGTGCGATACGTGGCAAACAGTTGATCCATCCGAGCTGTTTGTGATGGAATAAGCCGTGTGTGTTGCGGGCAAACGCTTGCTGGTATATAACCATAAATTTAACCAAAAAGTATTAATGCATGTTACAAAAATTGTATAACTAGAAACTATGTTCAAATTCGAATCCAACGATATAATCTTTGGCGACATGCATTCCTATTTTATTAGTTAAATCCTACTTATAAACCAGGACGGGTTATAGTAGGTAATTAAATCACAAACATTTTTTTGTATTAACCGTATGTGTACGTGTCCTTTCGTCCTCCTCTCGCACGTCTTATCACCCCACTGCCGCAGACGGCTGACAGCGCAAGCTTGCCAGCGCGCGGGGGCGTTCTTTTGGCCAAACTGTGGCTCGAAGTGGCGCCAATGAATCGTCGGTGAGCCCGTTCCCGCGCAACCTTGCAGGTTCCCGCGCAAGCTTCCCGCCCGACTTGGTGAAATCCCCCAAAATCTCAATGCTTACCGGCCTGCTATATAAACCCTCACGGCCGGCGAGTCCTGCGTCGCATTTTCCCCTCCCTCCCTGTAACCTATCTCGTCTGCTTCTCCCACAATAGCCAATGGCACCAGTCCGTCGTCGTCGCTCAGCCACTCCGCAGTCATCAGAGGACAGCTCCAGCTGGGAGGCTACACCGCGGCGGTGGCTCAGTCCCCGGCGTAGTGTAGTTCGCGTGGCGTCCCTGTTGGATGTGTGCGGAACACCCACCACACGCTCCGCCATCGGTGCCCGTCGGCAGCTGTTGCCGGCCGCCGTTGCTGCCACACGATCTTCGAAATCCAGGGCCATCGCCCGCACCACTGCCGCGTCCCGAAGGCGGGAGGTGGTCGTCGTGGCCGCCATCCCACTGCCGGCCATCACCCGCTCCGCCACCGCGGCCCGAAGGCAGGAGGTGGCCGTCGTGGCCGCCACCCTACTGTCGGCCATCACCCGCTCCACCACCGCGGCCCGAAGGCGGGAGGTGGCCGTCGTGGCCGCCACCCCATCGTCGGCCGTCGTGGCCGCCAGCCCACCGTCGACCGCCGGGATCATCACCCTGAAAGTGCTTGTTATCGACTAGAGGGGGGTGAATAGGCGATTTTTATGAAAGTCTTCAGAACACGAGGTATCTGAAGACAAACGATAGAAATGAACCTATTGATATGCAGCGGAAGGTAGATTACACTAGACAAGCCATAGTCAAGTATGCAAAGAAGTGAAAGCACGAAGACTATCAACAGCTAGGTAGTATGGATCAGGATGGAAGACAGTATGAAGCAAAACAGTAAATAATCTTCACTCAGTGAAGTCAATCAGATCATACAGGCAAGCAGTGACTTCACGAAGACAAACTGTAAAGTAAAGGGAAGTGAAGGATAGAACCAGATGCTTGATGAAGACAAGGATTTGGTAGACCAGTTCCAGTTGCTGTGACAACTGTACGTCTGGTTAGGGAGGCTAAGATTTAACTCAGAAGACCGTGTCTTCACCTTATTCCCCTTGAGCTAAGGACACCCAGTCCTCGCCCAATCACTCTGGTAAGTCTTCCAGGTAGACTTCCAAACCTTCACAGACTTCGTTCACCGGCGATCCACAATGGCTCTTGGATGCTCAGAACGCGACGCCTAACCGGCTGGAGGACTCACAGTCCTCAAGTGTAACAAGTCTTCAGGTCACACGGATAGAAAGACTTCAGTGATGCCTAACACTCTTTGGCTCTGGGTGTTCTGGGCTTTGTCCTCGCAAGGATCTCTCTCTCAAATGCTTCAGAGGTGGGTTGCTCTCAAATGACAAAAGCCGTGCACTAACTCTGAGCAGCCACCAATTTATGGTGTAGGGGGTGGGCTATTTATAGCCAGGAGGTAACCCGACCTGATTTGTCCGAAATGACCCTGGGTCACTAAGGAACCGACACGTGTCCAACGGTCGGATTTCAAACACACGCGGCAGCTTGACTTGGGCTACAAGTAAAGCTGACTCGTCCAGCTCTGGATAAGATTTGCTCTCATTGTCTTCGCTTGAAGACATAGGATTTGGTTGAGCATCACTTCGGTCACTCTAACTTTGTTTAGTTGGACCCCACTTAACAATACGGTGGTTCCTATGACTCAACAAAGAAGAAAAGGAAACTACAAAAAAACTATGTCTCCGTACTCCATAGTGTTCATATGAATGTCTTCTCTTGTCATAATCTTCATCGTGAATGTCTTCACGAACCACCATTGTCTTCAATGTCTTCACACATTTTTAGGGGTCATCTCTGGTAGGTAAACCGAATCAATAAGGGACTACTACCTGTGTTATCCTGCAATTCTCACAAACACATTAGTCCCTCAACCAAGTTTGTCGTCAATACTCCAAAACCAACTAGGGGTGGCACTAGATGCACTTACAATCTTCCCCTTTTTGGTGATTGATGACAAACCGGTTGAAGTTTTCAACGGGGATAAAAATATGTGAGAGTTAAGGATAAAAGCATTGTCTTCATAAGTTGCAAAAGGCTCCCCCTGAAGATGTGCATATAAGTAGTTTGCCTTTGTGTAACGCCCATGATGCGGCTATATCTCCCACGTGTCGAGGCACGACTTAGAGGCATAACCGCATAGTGGTTTTGTCGCAAGAAGGGTCATCTTCACACAATCCCATGTAATGAACAAGAATGGGATAAAGAGTTGGCTTACAATCGCCACTTCACACAATACATAAATATAATTCATACATCATCCAAAATACAAACATATAGACCGACTACGGTCAAGATCCAGATGAAAATAAGATAACCCCAAATGCTAGATCCCCGATCATCCCAACTGGGCTCCACTACTGATCATCAGGAAAAGACACATAGTAACGACTACGTTCCTCGTCGAACTCCCACTTGAGATCGACCCCATCATCTGCACTGGCATCGTCGGCACCTGCAACTGTTTTGGTAGAATCTGTGAGTCATGGGGACTCAGCAATCTCACACCCGCGAGATCAAGACTATTTAAGCTTATAGGAAAGGATGGTGTAATGAGGTGGAGCTGCAGCGGCAATAAGCATATATGGTGGCTAACATACGCAAAAGAGAGCGAGAAGAGAAGCAACAGAGCGTTCGTCATCTAGCAATGACCAAGAAGTGGTCCTGAACTCCTACTTACGTCATTCATAACATAGACCGTGTTCACTTCCCGGACTCCGCCGAGAAGAGACCATCACGGCTACACACGCAGTTGATGTATTTTAATTGGGTCAAGTGACAAGTTCTCTACAACCGGACATTAACAAATTCCCATCTGCCTCATAACCGCGGGCACGGCTTTCGAAAGATAATACCCTGCAGGGGTGTCCCAACTTAGCCCATCATAAGCTCTCACGGTCAACGAAGGATAAACCTTCTCCCGGAAAGACCCGATCAGTCTCGGAATCCCGGTTTACAAGACATTTCGACAATGGTAAAACAAGACCAGCAAAGCCCCAGAATGTGCCGACAAATCCCGATAGGAGCTGCACATATCTCGTTCTCAGGGCACAACGGATGAGCCAGACGTCAGGTTGGCATAAACCCTGGTTGCCCAGGGGGCGCCGGACATCGCTCGGTTTGGGCCAGCACTCGAAGGAGCACTGGTCCGGGGGTTTAAAATAAAGATGACCCTCGGACTCGCGAAAACCCGGGGGAAAAAGGCTTAGGTGGCAAATGGTAAAACCAAGGTTGGGCCTTGCTGGAGGAGTTTTATTCAAGGCGAACTGTCAAGGGGGTCCCATAAATCACCCGACCGCGTAAGGAACGCAAACTCAAGGAACATAATACCGGTATAACAGAAACTAGGGCGGCAAGAGTGGAACAAAACACCAGGCATAAGGCCGAGCCTTCCACCCTTTACCAAAATATATAGATGCATTAATTAAATAAGAGATATTGTGATATCCCAACATATCCATGTTCCAACATGGAACAAACTTCAACTTCACCTGCAACTAGCAACGCTATAAGAGGGCCTGAGCAAAAGCGGTAATTTAGCCAAACAACGGTTTGCTAGGAAAGGATGGTTAGAGGCTGACATGGCAATATGGGAGACATGATATAGCAAGTGATAGGAAGCGCAGCATGGCAATAGAGCGAACAACTAGCAAAGCAAAGATAGAAGTGATTTCGAGGGGTGGTCATCTTGCCTGCAAGGTTCTCAGAGTTGTCGAAAGCTTGATCCTCGTAAGCGTACTCAACAGGTTCCTCATTCACGAAATCGTCTCCCGGCTCTACCCAAGACAAGAACACAAGCAACGGAACCACAATCAATCACGAGAAATGCACAAGCAACATGATGCAAAACATGTATGATGCGAGATATGATATGCGATGCATATGCGTGCTCCGGAAGGAAAAAAGATGAACAAGGCAGTAACTTGGCAAACCAAGCCTGCCACTGGAAAGATGAGATGATTTCGGTCGAAATCAATATAAAGATCACCGGAAACGGATGCACGGTTTGCAAATGGCAAGCAAAACAAGAATGACACGAATCTGTGATTAACAGCATGATAGCACTTAAAATACAACAAGCAACAATGCTACAACACTCCAACATAGCAACAAAGCATATGACAGTAATCTACAGGAGATGCTTGACAAAAGATGAACACTGAGCTACGGCTAGTTCACAACATATCAAGCTCAAACAAGCATGGCAAAAGTGCAAAAGATAACAGGATCACAGACTTGGTGAAAAACCGGACATGGCAGAAAACAGCATCAGGTAGCAATGTTCAGAGCACGAAATCAATATGCTACAGGAAGTTAACATAGCAAAACAAGGCATTGCAGTGTTCTACTAAATGCATATGACAAAAGTCCCTTACTGACTATAAGCCAAAAATGACCAGAAGATATGATGGCAAGCATGTAAACATAGCAAGTTTCGTTATCAGGTTTCAGACTTAGCAGAAAACAGAGCATGGCAGAAACTATAATATGAAGGCATGTTTGTGAGCTTGATGCACTCAGGACAAGGCAATGCATGACAAAACTAGCATACCTACAGCAAGATGGCATGTTTATGAAGATATCCATGGCAAGAACAAGAGCATAGCATGTATGGATCAACTACAATAAGCTTGGCAAAATTGCATATCATGTTAAGAATCTGCCAGAGATATTTTATAGCAAAAGTAGAGCAAGATTGAGTCATGCTATGGTACTCCATAATTGCAAACAAGGGCAGGAATGGATCAATTACAACAATTCTACAAAACATCCTTAATGAACATCTCCAAAATATGCATGGATCTCTCTGTAGCATCAAGTTTACATGGCAACAAAATAACAGCAGACAAGGACTTAGAGAAATCACCAAGTCCCTGAAATCAGAAACATTACGGAGCCTAGTTTGTATGCTTGTGCTAGTCACCACAGAGATCAGAAAAATACATGGCATACACCCTTGGAAAGATGGCATGGCATACAACAAAACACATGTAGAGCTCATGCCCATAAGATGCACATATTTAAAGATACAAAAATGACAAATCTCCAAGTTCTGATAAGAACCAACAGATAACAGCAACTAGCCCTCTTGCAACAGAGATTTGGGCATCAAGATGACCTCTAATGAACATGGTGCAATTTAACAAAATGTAGAGCATCACGAGACAAACAATTTGACATATTACACGCGCGAATCGGAGCTGCATGCAAGAAATTATGCACTGAGGAACATGAGCACTTGCTGTAAAATTAAGAGGACTTGGAGAAAAAAACGATATCGAGAAAGTCAACGCTACGGCTCACCGATCGGATCTCGCGCGAGCAGAGGAGCTCGAGCTCGGGGCCGGCGATGGAGGAGGAGAGGGAGGCCGCGGCCGGAGGAAGAGGAGGCGGGGTGGCCGGCGACGGGGGGGGGGGGGGGGTGGGCGGCGCCCGCGGCGGACCGGCCGGCGGAGGACCGACGAACGGTGGCGAGCGTGGCGGCGGGGCTGGCGGACGCGGGAGGCGGCGGCGCGGGGATCCGCGGGCTCGGGCGGGCCCCTCGTGGGCCGAATGGGCCGGCGGCGGAGGGAAGTCCGGCGGGCGACATGGAGGCTCGCGATTCGTCGGGGCGGCGGCGGTGGACGCGTCCGGCTCCGCCCGGACGTGTCCGGCGGCGCGGAGGGACGAGGTTAGGGTTTGGACTGCGTTCGTTTACGGGAGGCGAAGGAGTTTTATAGGTAGAGGGAGCTAGGAGAGTCCAAATGAGGTGCGGTTTTCGCCCACATGATTATGATCGAACGACCTAGAGCATGGAAGGGAGTTTGGTGAGTTTTGGGCTGGTTTTAGAGGGTTTTTTTTGCTGCACACACAAATGGACTTTGCGGATGCCCGGTTAACCGTTGGAGTACCAAACGACCTCCAAATGGAACGAAACTTGACCGGTGGTCTCCGGGTGGTGTAATAAGGCCACTTGACAAGTCTCGGTCCATTCTGAGAAAGTTTGACACCCGCACACGAAAGAAAATAAGAGGGGTGCACCGGAGGAGATAGGAGCGCCGGATTACAAAACGGACAACGGGAAAAATGCTCGGATGCATGAGACGAACGCGTATGCAAATGCAATGCACAAGATGACATGATATGAAATGCAAGACATGAACAAAATACAAAACGAAAGACAAAACCCGACCACGGAGGGAATATCATAACACAAAGCCGAAAATGGCAAGAGTCGGAGTTACAAATATGGAAAGTTACATGCGGGGTATTACACTTTGAATGCAAATGCACATGGCAGGTTTTACTTTGTGGAGATCCTCTTCAACTTACAAAGACAATTCATCATGCATATGAGTATAATGAAGATAAATGACATGCACAATGAAAAATGGGCGTCTGCGGAATGACTTCATGCGGAATTTATCATCGCATCACAAAGTGGCAGCAAATGTAGCAGACGACCATCAAGTTTAAGTGTTACAACTCAAAGAATCAAATTGTTTCAAAATGAGAGTTGTAAGAACTTAGCAAAATAATGCAACCACCCATATGGACCCGCTTGAAGACTATCAACTCATATGCTTCTCCCCCTTTTGTCAGGAATGACCAAAAAGGTTTGAAGACATAGAGTATCTACTCGTTCCCAGCTGGAGTAGATGATGGAGCTGGGTCGTCGTTGGAGTTTGGTGGTGCAGACGGGCCTGATGCAGTGTCGTGGTGCAGTGCAGCCAAGCTTGGTGAAGTGGCGTCGTCTTCTTCATCGACGACTCTCGCAACAACAGTTGTAGCCGAAGATGAATGCACAGAATCTTCAACGGAGGGAGTGCGACGCCAGCTTGCATTTTGAGGAGGCCTGGAGTCAAACTTGAAGTGTTATGTGAAGCCATCTGCATGCAGATCATCTTCAGAATAGAGTAGTGTGAGGCTCTTCCAGGACCGCCTGCAGGCTTCATGCGCAACGAATGTGCTCTTGGTGGCCAGATTACGGATCCGATTAACATCCACCAAGAGACTCTGCATCTGACGCTTCGGCCAGTCATGATGCTTATCCTGCTTCTGATGTAGTGCCACCAGAAGCTCTCGGTCAATGAGAACGCGAGGATGCTTCTGAGGCCTTTGAGCAATTGTGCTTGCAGTGGCTTCAGTGTTAGCTTGGTGCGGAAATCGCATGTTGCCAACCAGAGGATATGCAGGAGATGCAGCATTGGGCACAAGAATTCCTTCGATTGGCCGAGTGAAGCTTTAAAATTCAGCATTCTAAAGGTGTAGTGGCGTCTTTGCAGGCTCGGGCTAGATGGCTTTAATAGACAGATCAACTTCAGGCAGAAGCACAATATGGTTGCGCGCTGAGGGCTGATAGTCAATGGTGGAATGAAGCTTGATCAGGCGCATCATGCATGGAGCATAGAACTTCAGGCCAAATAGATCATTCCCAGAAGCAGCAAGTTGTTTGATGAAGAAATCCTGGGTGTTGAACCTGATGCCATTGATGATATAGAAAAAGTCTTCATGGCGCCTTCAAGTTAGCTTCAAAAGAATGTCCCTTGATAGGCCATAGAGACCGCCTCAGAATATGGTACACTGTGCGTGGCAAGTACTCGAGGTCCTTCACAAAGAACTCCTTTGGGTATTCAGCGTCTTGAGGCAATGGCTTCATCATAATAAGGATCTGGCTCATATTGGGCCCAGGCTTCTGAAAAATGCTCTGCGGCTCATTCCTATGAAGCTGACAATTAGGTTCATATAACTCACCTGGAGTGGGCAGGGAAGTAAGCTCGATGATGTCTTGAGCTTTAGCTTCATGATGTACATCACCTGTCATCCACTCAAGGATCCAAGTCTTCGGATCCCTGTTGTAGCCTCGAATATGTAGGGTGGCGTAGAACTGCAGTAGAAGCTCTTCATTCCAGTGTTCCTTGTCAGTAACAAAAGGCAGAAGACCAACATCCCTAAAGCAGTCAAGATCCTCTTCAAGATATGGCAGCCCGACAATAGCATCACAGTCCAGACGCATGTGTGGAAAGATCCGGTCTTGGTTGTACATGATGCATGAGTAATAGCTTCGCTGCTGATGGCTCCAAAATCTGTCGGAGGAGATCTTGGGCTTAGAGTATGGGTTCTTGGCATTGTCAAAGAAAGTATTGTGCTCTCTGAAGCTGTGCACACTGAAAGAACCTTGTGTAGTTGCATCACTTGGAAGCCTTGGCAGCCTAGGCTTGGGCTTCTGAACTTGAGGCCTCTGCTCCACATGGTAATCATATTGTGGCCCGGGAGCAGTGGGTGGAACCATAATAAGCCATCTGACTATGAAAAGCTCACCTTCACGATTGAATGCACATTGTATTGTATGAGGCCTTGGAGGAGGAACGGTGCCATCCGAGATGATAGGCGTCAAGGTGGCTTAAGCATTCATATTAGCTTCATGCTCCACATTTTCTTCAGTCATGACAGTGTCATTGGCTTCAGTGGCGTTGTTGGTGGCAGGCTCAGGGTTTTCAACCTCCATCTGGTCAAGGACTGGAGGGTCGGGCACAATCACATTCTCCTCGGGAATGACTTGAACACTTGCTGGGGGTGTGGCTGCTCTTTCTTCTTCTCTTTCTTCTTCAGCTGATGCAGCCGGAATGTCTTCAGCAGTCTTGGCTTCAGACTCTGAGGCAGTCGCAGAAGGAGTGGCTTCAGGAAACACTTGACGTGCTACTGAGCTAGTGGGTTGCGCTTCTCCTTCTAGAATGCACGGCATGGAGACATGTGGTCTGAGGCCTTTGCGTAGCCTGCGAAAATCTGGCGACGCCTTTGGAGAAGGAATGGTCTGTTCCATGTACTCTTCATCATCAAGAACTCAAGAAGTAGCTTGAGCAGGGGGACTACGTGGTTTCTCATCTTGTATTGGGGTGTCTTGTTGTTGGTGCTCGACCCATGAGTCATCTTGAGCGATTGGCGTCAATGGATGACCAATGCTGATAAGTTCACTTCTCGTTGGAGTAGGCGATGATACCGACCGGGGCTCGAGCCGAGGAAGGACTTCATCATCATGCATATTGTCGTCATGACCAATGTCTTCAGCTGTGTTGGGGTCAACAGCTGGAACTTCTTCACTTGCATGAGCCTCTGTGGAAGTAGGCTCATGGATCACAAGACGACGCTCTTGGTTGGTTGAGGTAGGAAGAGCGACTGAGATAGGTTCAACGATGAGGGGCTCTGGAGCAGTAGCACGCTTTTTCTTTGAAGACTTTGAAGCCATTGTCTTCAATTTCTTCTTGGAGGGAGCATCATTAGATGTATCCTTGTGCTTCCTCTTCCTGGCTTCGGCTTCAGCTTGCCGTGTCTTCTTCATATCTGAAGCTGCTGAGGGGACCTTTGGCTTTGAGCCAGTCATGCTGGCAGGGAAGACTATGCTTGGTCGTTCCTGCCTTTGTGTTTCAAGTTGGGCTTCAGCAGACTTCTTCTTTTGCTTGGTAGCCATCCTAGGGTCGATGCCAGGACGCCCAAGAGCCTTTCGCTTCTCAGCTTCATTGTGGGCTTGGACACATTTCCGCGCATAGTACTTCATGCGCTCGCGTGAGCCTTTGGCTTCTTCACGCTTCTTGTGGAATTTTTCCTTAAGATCATGCAGCATCTTCTTGAAGATTTGAACATCAGCTACAATGAGCTTGGCCATGTTCTTCTTGAAATGCGCATTCTCATGATCAATCTTGTTCTTGAGCTCGACGATTTTCTGAGCCAAGGCCAATTCATTAGCAATGGCTCCGTGAAACGTGACGCTTATGTCCACGGGCAGCTGTAGGTCATCAATACTGATGCTCTGGTCATCAAACCACTCATCGATGAAGTTATTCAATATATCAACATCAAAGAGGGGTAGATAATTGAAGATCTTCGCCTCTTTCCTGCTCTTGATCAGCATCTCTAGAGCTGCATCACCAAGATCTTGATCACTTTACAGATCAATGGTGTCTTCCTCGTTGCACAGAACGGCAGCAGGTGTCAGGTTATGCCCAGAAATTTTCTTGGGCAGCTTGGTCTTCTTTGTCCTCTTGGAGACACGAGACAAATCTTCAGACTGCACACTGGGTTCAGGAGGTGCAGTCTTCAATGGCTTCATAGACAAAGCTTTTGGTGTGGCAGAGGGCTTTGAAGCTTTTGCCTTCTTTTTCTTCTGCTTTGGTGGAGCAGGAGCATCTTCAGAGTTAGCATCATCAACTGATTGCTCCACCGTGGCCCTCTGAGCAGCAATGTGGGAGAGGATCCCATCGAAGCTATTGAAGGGGCTGATGACATTGGGATTGGCATCATGAGTGCCATCCTGTCTTGGAGCAAACGTACCAGGGTTGAAGTTGAGTCCAAGATCCTTCTTGTTCTTCGCAGCTGACTCCTTTGCAAACTGGTAGTTACGCTTGAACATATTGTCATCACGACACCATAATAGGGATGATGGGTCGGCATTCTTAGGCTTCAGTCCTCGGACCATGCACGGATAGAAACCTTGAGCAATAGCTTTAGGCTTCGACTTTGGCTGCAGATTCTTATACAGAATATCGCCCCACGGGCGCTTGATGGCATTCTTCTCAGCATATTTAGGAGTGACGAAGTTGTACTTGAACCACTGTTCTACCCAATATCTTCAAATCCATTGGATTCGGGTCTTGCGCTGATTGTAGTTCTCCTCTGAATCAGTTTTGTACATTTCAAACAGATCAGGAGGCAGATCCAGAGCAGTGTTGCCACGGCGCTGCCTGCCACCCTTCCGTGCTGATTTCTTGGTGGCCATGATATTCAGACAAATTGGCTTCAGAACGGTGAAAGGCTTCCGTTTACTTGTCAGGCAAGAACTGGCTTTAGGGGAGTGAATATGATGATGTAAGAATTCTGCAAATGAATGCAGACTATGGGAACCAAGGGATTCTCCCACGGACATGTACCTGTGACAACATTAGATATGCGAGGGAAGGGGATGAGGTCATATGCATTCTTAGAAGATTTTGAATCTAAATCAGTTTGAAGACATTGACATCATAGTGCGAAGACATTCACTTATTTGAAGAGAGTTGGTTCCAGATTTGTACGAATCCATGAATAAGTACAAGTGAGGAATCTAACTAGTTATGAAGCATAAGTGAATACCCTTAGCATGGTATGAGATGAAGAAATAGACAAATCCAAATTTGGAAATGTAGAAACCACTTTTGGTTGAAGTGGATGGATTTGACAGATCAAAAAGACAGTAAAAAGTGAGATTTAATTACCACTGACGAACTACTAGACGAGACAGAAAAGGAAGCCGAGCAGTCCAATCTCCCGCACCCTAACTTGGCGGCGGAACACACCTACGGCAGCGGCGGATAAGACGAGGTCCGCGGCCGGCGTGAGGACGGCGTCGAAAATGTCCCGGCAGCTAAGCGCTTCGTCCCCGGCGTCGACACGAGCTAGCGGAGGCACTAGGGTTTGAGTGAGGTGGCGAGGTGGAAGAAAGGATAATGACCGCGCGGTGTGGGTATTTATAAGGTAAATGGCAGCGCATCGCAATTACGCAGGTGCCCCTGGCGGTTCACATCTGATGGACACGTGGCATGCATGCAGCTCATTGGAAGTTGTTCCATGTTCCCACGCATGCCTGGTTTGTCGGGTGGTCGTTCCGGCTTCTCCGGGATTCAGGCAAAAGAGATATAGCAATGAAAGTAGTTTTAAATGTGCGTCTCTGTATCTTCAGCTGACAAGGACGCAGTGAAGACATTCGACACGTTTCAATAGAACGCATATGACTAGATAGATAGAATTTGAGGTAGAAGCATAGAGGGGGGGTTAGGGTCCGATCACATTCACTTAGTTCAAAAAATGAGTTCGAAGACATAGCTATAAGTGAATGTTTTAGAGGACAGAACACCATATTGTAACGCCTCGAGACCGACGCTTCGGATGCCTTCCACGTTTTGCGTGACCACCGTGTGTTTTATTTGTTTGTTGCATCTCATCTCATGGCATCATGCGCATTGCATTTGCATGTTTTCATAAAACTTGCATCCGTTCGTAGTTGTTCCATTTCCCCTTGGCCTTTGTTGACCGTTCCGAGACCAGCCAGGTTTTGTCTCCCTCTTGCTTGGCCACCTAACCTCTCTTGGCAGCCCGTAGCCCCCTCTCGTGCGCGTCCGAAAGCTGTCCCGAACCTGACCCGAGATGTCATCACCGATGGGTCCGGATCATCCCCTAACATCTATAAAACATCTCGGTTTTCTTTTTTGGTCTCCTAGCGTATTTACCCGGGACCGTCCGATTAAGATCAGAGGGCCCAAACGACCCCTATCCAAATCCACTCGGTATATATACCGGGACAAACCCTAGACTAGCCGTCCCATCAATCATTTCCTCCCCGACGCCACCTCATCCTGCCGCCGCCGGCGACCAGCAGGTCATGTCACTGTGCCCTGTCTCCTCTTCTTTCATTTGGCCTTTCTCCCTGTCTCTCCTATCTGAACTCTCTCGCTCTCTGTATTTCTTCACAGGAGCGCATCCCCAACGCCGGTCCTCATCCACAGCACCTCGGCGCCGCTGCGCCCCATTTTCGACCCGATCTGGCTGAGATCGGTCCGGCCTGCGTCAGATCCCGGTGTCCCCAGCTCGCCTGGTGCGCCGCCAAGCCCTCATCGCCGGCCTCCGCTGCTTCTGCGTGCGGGGATGACGACCAGAGCCAGTCCCGCTCCCCTCGTCCTCTACTTCCACATGGACCGAGCGGCCTCCCCTGATCGCGTGGGCTGCGTCCCTCTCCAAGGCCTCAAGGCCCGAGGTGATGAGCGCCTCATTCCTCTTTTGTGCAGCCCAGTTTACAGATTCGGCCCGTAGATGTTTTTTTTTCCAGTCTCTGCGAATTTAGCATTTTCCAGAAAACTGCATATTTACAGATTTTCCCTTGTTGTTCATGCATATAATAAATCACAAACCGTGCATCGGATTAAAATGTTTTATACATGCAAAATGCTTAGAATTTCATCTAGTTTCATAATATGCTACTTTCAGCCATGTTTAAAATGTTTAAACTTGCTGTTTGTTCAATTTTGCATAAATACCATGTTAAATAATTTATTTCATAACTAAATAACTGTAGCTCCTTTTTAAATAAACTTTGTATGTAAATGGGGTAGAAAAATGCCTACTTTAACATGATGCACTCTTCTTGCATGTTTAACAACTCTAAAATATGGTTTAGGGCAGAACAGTACGAAATCTAAAATATGCACATGAGGATTTTCCGAAATTGTTGTTTGCTGTTCCGGCCTCATTTAAACTTGCCTAGATAGGTAGTTTTCATATGCTTCACCCCTTGCCATGTTTAATAACATTAAATATTGTTGGGTACATAAATGAGAGAGAACTAAATAAATGAATGTGGTGTTTCGTCGATATGCAATTCGTTGCATATTGAGCTCCACTTAATTTGTAGTGTTGTTTGTGCATATTGCCATGCCATGACTCAGTAAACCGTACATGCATCATACTTGTTTGTGCATCATGCCATATTTATGCTTGTGTGTTTACCATGTTGTTTTCTTCTTTCCGGTGTTGCTTCTTCTTGATAGTTCCGGTTATGTTGCGATTGTGAGGATTCGTTCCTCTACATCCGTTTGTCTTCTTCATGGACTCGTTCTTCTTCCTTGCGGGATCCCAGGCAAGATGACCATTACCCTTGATATCACTTCTATCTTTGCTTGCTAGTTGTTCGTTCTATCGCTATGTCGCGCTACCTACCACTTGTCATATCGTGCCTCCCATATTGCCATGTCAAGCCTCTAACCCTCCTTCTTAGCAAACCGTTGTTTGGCTATGTTACCTCTTTTGCTCAGCTCCTCTTATAGCGTTGTTAGTTGCAGGTGAAGATGAAGATTGCTCCATGTTGGACTATGTTTATTATTGGGATATCACAATATCTCTTATTTAATTAATACATCAATATACTTGGTAAAGGGTGGAAGGCTCGGCCTTATGCCTGGTGTTTTGTTCCACTCTTGCCGCCCTAGTTTCCATCATATCGGTATTATGTTCCCGGATTTTGCGTTCCTTACAAGGTTGGGTATATGGGTACCCCTTGACAGTTCGCGTTGAATGAAAATCCTCCAGCAAGGCCCAACATTGGTTTTACCATTTTCCTACCTACCACCTATGCCTTTCCCTTGGGTTCTGCAGACTCAAGGGTCGTCTTTATTTTAGACCCCCTCCCCTCCCGGGCCAGTGCTCCTCTGAGTGTTGGTCCGAACCGAGCTGCCTGCAGGGCCACCTCGGGGAAACTCGTGGCCTGGTTTTACTTGTAGCTAGTCTCATCCGGATGTGCCGTGAGAACAAGATATGTGCAGCTCTTATCGGGATTTGTCGGCACAATCGGGCGGTCTTGCTGGTTTAGTTTCACCATTGTCGAAATGTCTTGTAACCGGGATTCCGAGTCTGATCGGGTCTTCCCGGGAGAAGGAATATCCTTCGTTGATCGTGAGAGCTTGTGATGGGCTAAGTTGGGACACCCCTGCAGGGTATTATCTTTTGAAAGCCGTGCCCCCGGTTATGTGGCAGATGGGAATTTGTTAATGTCCGGTTGTAGAGAACTTGACACTTGACTTAATTAAAATGCATCAACTGCGTGTGTAGCCGTGATGGTCTCTTTTCGGCGGAGTCCGGGAAGTGGATACGGTTCTTGTGTTATGGGTGTGCGTAAGTAGTTTCAGGATCACTTCTCGATCACTTCTAGTTTCACGACCGTTGCGTTGCTTCTCTTCTCGCTCTTATTTGCGTATGCTAGCCACCATATTTTCTTAGTGCTTGCTGCAACTCCACCTCATTACCACTTCCTACCCATAAGCTTAAATTGTCTTGATCTCGCGGGTTTTGAGATTGCTGAGTCCTCGTGGCTCACAGATACTACCAAAACAGTTGCAGGTGCCGATGATACCAGTGCAGGTGATGCAACCGAGCCCAAGTGGGAGTTCCACGAGGACCTTGGTCGTTACTATGTTTCGTTTCCTGTTGATCAGTAGTGGAGCCCAGTTGGGATGATCGGGGATCTAGCAGTTGGGTTATCTTTCTTTTCATTTGTTTGTCCGTAGTTGGACTATGTGGGTACTCTGAATGATGTATGAATTATTTAAGTATTGTGTGAAGTGGCGATTGTAAGCCAACCCTCTTTATCCCTTTCTTGTTCATTACATGGGATTGTGTGAAGATGAACCTTCTTGCGACAAAACCACAATGCGGTTATGCCTCTAAGTCGTGCCCCGACACGTGAGAGATATAGCCGCATCGTGGGTGTTACAAGTTGGTAATCAGAGCCACCCCCGACTTAGGAGCCCCCTGCTTGATCGAATCGCTGACGTTGTTGAGTCTAGAACAAAAATGTTTTGAGTCTTAGGATTATATATATCGGAGAGTAGGATTCTTTTTACTCCTCAGTCCCCTCGTCGCTCTGGTGAGGTCTCCTGACGTAGATGTTTTGACTTTCTCTCCTCACATTTCTCTAAAAAAAATTTAGGATCACGCGGGTATCTTGGGATCGTTCCGATATTCTTGTGACGAGAACATTGTTCTTGGTGCCTCCTGACATTTAGGGGTTGTGGCAGTGTCCCGGGGAGTTGAGCTCCGAGGTGTTGTCGTCCCAATTTTATCGTTGCAGTTCTGGAATACCTGAGTTTCGCCGACATCGAAAATCTCTTTTATGCAGTTGTTGGTGAGATTACCTCGACGCCACCCAGTACTGGGGCGGGAGTTCGGGAGTATTACCATAACTAGTATAACGGATGCTTTTCGAAGGTTGAGGTACACGATTTCTGGAGTTTTCTTGGTTATGTGTTGACGGATGGATACAACTGGATCTAGGGATTGTTAGTTTGGGTGAGATATATTGCGTCCCCTGTATCCCCAACACCTGATTGCATAACCAGAAAGTTTCGGGAGTTTATAGGTGGGAATTCAAGTATCTCGTAGGATATCTTTTCGACAGATGCATGATATGGGATTGGGTAAATCTCTATCATATGTATTTGTTCCGGCTTATTTTGCAAGCCAATCCCTTGTTTTGTTTTAAGTTGTGGTATTCAAGTTGCTTCAATGTCAAGTGTTGATTCCATACCTTTTCCAAGTGGTGTTCTCATGTTTCTATGGGAGTGTTAATCCTTCTTGGTCATCAAGAGTGTCATCCCAATTCTATTTCCAACCGGTGCGCTTCTCTTCAAGATGATCCCATCATTCTCCCCATCCGCAAGATCAATTCTAAGTTTTCTCAACGTTGTTTGTTTCATCCGTCCCAAGTTGCCTTTGTTTTCCCGCCCTCCCACCCTTTTTCTTCAAGGACTCAGATTTCTTAATCAAGCATCCATTTTATTGCTGTGAAGTCTCTTCAATATGTTGCTTCAATGTTCTTATCCGGTGATTCTCATGAAGATGCTAAAGGAAGCTTCAAGTTTATCATTCTTCATTCTCGTATTCTTTTTCGGTGGATTCAATTCAAGCTTTCAGTGTTGATCATAGCCCTTTCCTCCTTTCAAATGTTTTCCCATGCCGATGCACCTCTTAATTGCTCACCTTTCTCTATTCATATCCGGAGTGTTGGAGATATCTCAGAGGATTCGCGTTTTCCATTCTTAATCCTTTCAAGCTAATTCGAGGTTGTTATCTCATTCAAGTCATTTAATTCAACCGGTGCAATATCCCTTTCAAGTAATCGTTCAACGGTGTATTTTTTTTGAGTGGGCCCTAACCCACAGGTCTTTTTCCAGGATCTTACCTGACTCTTCTAATTTTTCCGGAGTTATTCTCAAATTCTTTTCGAAGTTTGACGTAAGAATGAATTATCATTAGTCATATCCCTTCTCCAAGATCGCTTTCAAAACATTTTCATCGTTGGTTCAACATTTCTATTCTCCATTGTTCCGGAGTGCCTCAATAATTCATGGTGGTTCTCATCATCATTCTCAACATTTGAAGACCGAAGAAGGATTTCTCCTAAATCTTGGTCCATTCTCTTGAAGATTCATAGTTCTAGCTTATGCCATCCTCTCATAACTGTTTTCGATTGTGAGAATTCTTTCATAACCATCCGGAGCATTTCATGAGTTGTTTCCACTTCTTTCCTCCGAAGACCATCATGTCATAATTCCTCATTCTCAGCTTTCAGCTCTCGTTCTCCAAATCTTACCGGTGCATCGTTCAAATATTCTCTAATCAGTTCATAATCTCTTCGTTCTCATGTGTCTAAATCCCCTCAAGTATCTTCATTCGTTTTCCAATTCGTCCCGGTGATTTGTGCCTTTGCTACTTTCATTTTCAAGTCTTACGGTGGTTTGTTCAAGACTCCTATTCCTATGTTCTCATATTGATTTATTCGTTGGTTAAATCCCACCGGTGGTTCCATCAAGACCTTCTCAAGTTTACGCTATATCTCTCTTAATCCTTTCTACGAGAATAAGTAGTATGCCAAATCCGTTGCTTGTCATCAATTTAAATTGGTGAAGGATACGCATAACGTAATTCTTATTTTTGTTTCATCCAAGTGATCTAGTTTCTTCTTTCCAGAGTTGTTCATCATGTCATTTTTTCTCGGTTCGAGATGCTTCATCTTTTCTTTTTCGGAGTTCCAAGTTTTTCGCATTACATCGTCCCGAAGCTTCATCTAAATCATTGCAAGGCTTCACCTTGTGTTGTCAACTTCTATTTCTTTCTATCATCCTTTTATTACCGGAGTTCTTCATGGAGGCTCAACATGGTGGTTCATCAAGGATTTAATTCATTCTTCAAGTGTTCATCAAGATTCGTGTTTGAGGAGTTCAAGCATTCTTCCTCTTGCATTCCGAAGTGCAATTCTTTCAATCTTATCTTTTGAGGTGGTGCTATGTCATTATTGACAATTTCCCTTCGTGATTCAAGTTGTCAAGAATGAGATATTTTAAATCCATCATTTTCTCTTCGTTAAGGAGATCGTTTCAACCTATAAATCCCTCCATTGGAGTTATCTTGGTAAAGATTTCACCTAAAGCCTTCCCTAAGGAATGTTGCTATTTATGGTGCTTATAAATGACCCAAGTTCTTCATTTGTCCTCCCGGTGAAATAAGTTTCTCGTCTCCTTGTTGATATCAATCCAATCATTTGTTTCCGTTGGTGGCAGAAACTCACCTCATAATTTTGAGATGTTTCCATAAGCCCGCTACAAGCTTATTCTTACCGCTGTTGTTTTTCAAACAACTCCGTTCAATCCTACTTCGTAAGGATGCTCTTTCAAATTCATTTATGGTAGGAGATGTTGGTTTCATTCTTCGTTCTATTCATTCCAACTATCTAACTATCATGCATTGTTTCCGGAGGCATTGTGATGTTGCTCTTTTCACCCATCACCTCGTTTTGTAAAGATCATGTTCTTTTTCTTGCTTATCCATTTAACCGGAGTGTCGTGTCCTCTTTTCAAGTTCTTCCCATTTGTCAAGTCTTGCATCTCTTTTCAACCGGAGTGCTGTCCGAATTTGTTCTTCCTTGTTCCTTGTTTATCTCGTTTCAACCAGAGTGGTTTCGATTCCTTCTTGTCCATTGTGCTAGTCATTCATAGCTTTGCAACCTCCAAGGTTCACATGGTGTTCCATGGTTCTCTTTTCTACTGGAGTGCTCTCAATCTCATTCATCTCTATTGTATTCTTTCTTTCAATTTGCTCAACCAATCGAGGTTCTTTGGTTTCACTCGTTTGTCAAAGAAGCAACTTTGTTTTACCTCTTCCCCTTCCGTTTCTCTCCGGTGCCATCCTTAGATCTCGTGACGAGATCTCTTGTAAGTGGAGGAGTGTTGTAACGCCTCGAGACCGACGCTTCGGACGCCTTCCACGTTTTGCGTGACCGCCATGTGTTTTATTTGTTTGTTGCATCTCATCTCATGGCATCATGCGCATTGCATTTGCATGTTTTCATAAAACTTGCATCCGTTCATAGTTGTTGCATTTCCCCTTTGCCTTTGTTGACCGTTCGGAGACCAGCCAGGTTTTGTCTCCCTCTTGCTTGGACACCTAACCTCTCTTGGCAGCCCGTAGCCCCCTCTCGTGCGTGTCCGAAAGCTGTCCCGAACCTGACCTAAGATGTCATCACCGATGGGTCCGGATCATCCCCTAACATCAATAAAACATCTCAGTTTTCTTATTTGGTCTCCTAGCCTATTTATCCGGGACCGTCCAATTAAGATCGGAGGTCCCAAACGACCCCTTTCCAAATCCACTCGGTATATATACCGGGACAAACCCTAGACTAGCCGTCCCATCAATCATTTCCTCCCCGACGCCACCTCATCCTGCCGCCGCCGGCGACTAGCGGGTCATGTCGCCGTGCCTTGTCTCCTCTTCTTTCATTCGGCCTTTCTCCCAGTCTCTCCTCTCTGAACTCTCTCGCTCTCTGTATTTCTTCACAGGAGCGCATCCCCGACGCCGGTCCTCGTCCACAGCAGCTCGGCGCCGCTGCGCCCCGTTTTCGACCCGATCTGGCCGAGATCGGTCCGGCCTGCGTCAGATCCCGGCGTCCCCAGCTCGCCTGGTGCGCCGCCAAGCCCTCATCGCCGGCCTCCGCTACTTCTGCGTGCGGGGACAATGACCAGCGCCAGTCCCGCTCCTGCCTCTGTTCGAGAGGAGGAGACTGCAGTCGTGACGGCCGTGTCGACCACTCCCCTCGTCCTCTGCCTCCACATGGACCGAGCGGCCGCCCCTGCTCGCGTGGGCTGCGCCCCTCTCCAAGGCCTCAAGGCCCGAGGTGATGAGTGCCTCATTCCTCTTTTGTGCAGCCCAGTTTACAGATTCGGCCCGTGGATGTTTTTTTTCCAGTCTCTGCGAATTTAGAATTTTCCAGAAAACTGCATATTTACAGATTTTCCCTTGTTGTTCATGCATATAATAAATCACAAACCGTGCATCAGATTAAAATGTTTTATATATGCAAAATGCTAAGAATTTCATCTAGTTTCATAATATGCTACTTTCATCCATGTTTAAAATGTTTAAACTTGCTGTTTGTTCAATTTTGCATAAATACCATGTTAAAATGATTTATATCATAACTAAATAACCGTAGCTCCTTTTTAAATAAACTTTATATGTAAATGGGGTAGAAAAATGCCTACTTTAACATGATGCACTCATCTTGCATGTTTAACAACTCTAAAATATGGTTTAGGGCAGAACAGTACCAAATCTAAAATATGCACATGAGGATTTTCCAGAATTGTTGTTTGCTGTTCCGGCCTCATTTAAACTTGCCTAGATAGGTAGTTTTCATATGCTTCACCCCTTGCCATGTTTAATAACATTTAATATTGTTGGGTACATAAACGAGAGAGAACTAAATAAATGAATGTGGTGTTTTGTCGATATGCAACTCGTTGTATATTGAGCTCCACTTCATTTGTAGTGTTGTTTGTGCATATTGCCATGCCATGACTCAGTAAACTGGACATGCATCATACTTGTTTGTGCATCATGCCATATTTATGCTTGTGTGTTTACCATGTTGTTTGCTTCTTTCCGGTGTTGCTTCTTCTTGATAGTTCCGATTATGTTGCGATTGTGAGGATTCGTTCCTCTACATGCGTTTGTCTTCTTCATGGACTCGTTCTTCTTCCTTGCGGGATCCCAGGCAAGATGACCATTACCCTTGATATCACTTCTATCTTTGCTTGCTAGTTGTTTGTTCTATCGCTATGTCGCGCTACCTACCACTTGTCATATCGTGCGTCCCATATTCCCATGTCAAGCCTCTAACCCTCCTTCCTAGCAAACCGTTGTTTGGCTATGTTACCGCTTTTGCTCAGCCCCTCTTATAGCGTTGTTAGTTGCAGGTGAAGATGAAGATTGCTCCATGTTGGATTATGTTTTTATTGGGATATCACAATATCTCTTATTTAATTAATGCATCTATATACTTGGTAAAGGGTGGAATGCTCGGCCTTATGCCTGGTGTTTTGTTCCACTCTTGCCGCCGTAGTTTCCGTCATATCGGTATTATGTTCCCGGATTTTGCGTTCCTTACATGGTTGGGTATATGGGAACCCCTTGACAGTTCGCGTTGAATGAAACTCCTCCAGCAAGGCCCAACATTGGTTTTACCATTTGCCTACCTACCACCTATACCTTTCCCTTGGGTTCTGCAGACTCAAGGGTCGTCTTTATTTTAGACCCCCTCCCCTCCCGGGCCAGTGCTCCTCTGAGTGTTGGTCCAAACCGAGCTGCCTGCGGGGCCACCTCGAGGAAACTCGAGGCCTGGTTTTACCCGTAGCTAGTCTCATCCGAATGTGCCCTGAGAACGAGATATGTGCAGCTCTTATCGGGATTTGTCGGCACAATCGGGCGGTTTTTTCTGGTTTAGTTTCACCATTGTCGAAATGTCTTGTAACCGGGATTCCAAGTTTGATCGGGTCTTCCCGGGAGAAGGAATATCCTTTGTTGATCGTGAGAGCTTGTGATGGGCTAAGTTGGGACACCCCTGCAGGGTATTATCTTTCGAAAGCCGTGCCCGCGGTTATGTGGCAGATGGGAATTTGTTAATGTCCGGTTGTAGAGAACTTGGCACTTGACTTAATTAAAATGCATTAACTGCGTGTGTAGCTGTCATGGTCTCTTTTCGGTGGAGTCCGGGAAGTGGATACAGTTCTTGTGTTATGGTTGTGCGTAAGTAGTTTCAGGATCACTTCTTGATCACTTCTAGTTTCACGACCGTTGAGTTGCTTCTCTTCTCGCTCTTATTTGCGTATGTTAGCCACCATATTTGCTTAGTGCTTGCTGCAACTCCACCTCATTACCACTTCCAACCCATAAGCTTAAATAGTCTTGATCTCACGGGTTTTGAGATTGCTGAGCCCTCGTGGCTCACAGATACTGCCAAAACAGTTGCAGGTGCCGATGATACCAGTGCAGGTGACGCAACCGAGCTCAAGTGGGAGTTCGACGAGGACCTTGGTCGTTACTATGTTTCGTTTCCTGTTGAACAGTAGTGGAGCCCAGTTGGGACGATCGGGGATCTAGTTGTTGGGTTATCTTTCTTTTCATTTGTTTGTCCGTAGTCGGACTATGTGGGTACTCTGAATGATGTATGAGTTATTTAAGTATTGTGTGAAGTGGCGATTGTAAGCCAACCCTCTTTATCCCTTTCTTGTTCATTACATGGGATTGTGTGAAGATGACCCTTTTTGCGACAAAACCACAATGCGGTTATGCCTCTAAGTCGTGCCCCGACACGTGAGAGATATAGCCGCATCATGGGTGTTACACACACACACACACACACACACACACACACACACATATATATATATATATATATATATATATATATATATATATATATATATCAGAAGAAGATCAAATCAACATTGCGAAGATAAATCTTGAAGACAAATCAATGTTGAAGACAAACCAAATGCGAAGATAATGCAATCATGACGCCAAATGAAAATCTTCGAGAAAGTTTGGTGGTGGCGTTACCCACCGTATAGGAAGTATTAGGCCCAGACACGACGCACAATTATCATGGCGCTCTGAAGTCAAATTCCCCGTTAAGGTATTCACACTTAGAGTGTATGTCTTCATTGATTGAAGATATACGTTACTTCGTGTGTTGCACATCTAAGTCATCAACATGCATAAGTGTTAGGATGTGTGTCCAATCACAGGACATTTGAGGATTCTAAGATATTTAGCTCACACCGCAACTTGCAAAACCTTTTGTCATCCAAGGGCTTTGTGAAGATATCCGCCAATTGCTCTTCAGTGTTGACGTGAATGATATCAATATCTTCCTTCATGACATGATTTCTGAGAAAGTGATGACGGATCTGAATGTGCTTTGTCTTCGAGTGTTGAACTGGGTTGTTAGCAATCTTGATGGCGCTTTCATTGTCGCAGTAGAGTGGCACATGCTTCAGGTGGATGCCATAGTCCTTGAGAGTTTGCTTCATCCATAGAAGTTGAGCACAGCAAGATTGTAAGTGCATCTAGTGCCACCCCTAGTTGGTTTTGGAGTATTGACGACAAACCTGGTTGAGGGACTAATGTGTTTGTGAGAATTGCAGGATATAGGTAGTAGTCCCTCATTGATTCGTTTTACCTACCAAAGATGACCCCTAAAAATGTATGAAGACATTGAAGACAATGGTGGTATGTGAAGATATTCACATTGAAGACTATGACAAGAGAAGCCATTGCATGAAGACTATGGAGCACGAAGACTTAGTTGTTTCGTTGTTTCCTTTTCTTCTTTGTTGAGTTATAGGAACCATCGTACTGTTAAGTGGGGTCCCAGTGAACAAAGTCAGAGTGACTGAAGTGATGCTCAACCAAAATCCTATGTCTTCGAGCGAAGACAATGAGAGCAAATCTTATCCAGAGCTGGATGAGTCAGCTTTACTTATAGTCCAAGTAAAGTTGCCGCGTGTGTTTGAAATCTGACCGTTGGAACACATGTCGGTTCCTTAGTGACCCAGGGTCATTTCGGACAAATCAGGTCGGTTGCCTAGTGGCTATAAATAGCCCACCCCCTACACCATAAATTGGTGGCTGCTCAGAGTTAGTGCACGGCTTTTGTCATTTGGGAGCAACCCACCTCCGAAGCTTTTGAGAGAGAGAAATCCTTGCGAGGACAAAGCCCAAACACCCAGAGCCAAAGAGTGTTAGGCATCAATGAAGTCTTTCTGTCCGCGTGACCTGAAGACTTGTTACACGTGAGGACTGTGAATCCTCCAGCCGGTTAGGCGTCGCGTTCTGAGCATCCAAGAGTCATTGTGGATCGCCGGTGAACGGAGTCTGTGAAGGTTTGGAAGTCTACCTTGAAGACTTACCAGAGTGATTGGGCGAGGACTGGGTGTCCTTAGCTCAAGGGGAATAAGGTGAAGACGCGGTCTTCTGAGTTGAATCTCAGCATCCCTAACCAGATGTATAGTTGTCACAGCAACTAGAACTGGTCCAACAAATCCTTTGTCTTCACCAAGTGACTAGTTCTATCCTCTCCCTCTCTTTACTTACAGTCTGTCTTCGTGAAGTCATTGCCTGCTTGCATTACCTGTTTGATGTCACTGTGTGACTTCCATCGTTGATTGGCTTCATACTATCTTCCGTCCTGATCTTTACTACCTAGGTTCTAATAGTGTTCGTACTTTCACTTCATTAAATACTTGACTATGGCTTGCCTAGTGTAGTCTACCTTCCGCTGCATATCAATAGGTTCATTTCTAGTGTTTGTCTTCGAAACTATCAAGTTTTGAAGACTTTCATAAAAATTGCCTATTCAGCCCCCCTCTAGTCGATAACTAGCACTTTCAATTGGTATCAGAGCAAGGTACTCCCTTGTTCTGTGTGATTCGGTTTAACCACCTGGAGTTTTAGCTATGTCGACTGCAGGGATAATCAAAGTCTCCGCTGCTTGCCCTGTCTTCGATGGAACTGAATATCCCCACTGAAAGAATAAGATGCGCATGCATCTTGAAGCCATTGATGTCGACCTCTGGTATGTCGTCAAGAATGGCGTTCCCAAGACTGGTGAAGGTGTCACCGCTGCTGATGTCAAGAAGTTCGTTCAACTGGATTCTACTGCCAAGAACATCATCTGTGGTCATCTGACCAAAGGATAGTATGGCCGTGTGAGTGCTCTGGAAACGTCGAAGCTAGTCTGGGACTGGCTCTCCAAGGTCAACGAAGGCGTCTCAACCCAGAGAGATCAAAGGATCAGTGTTCTTCACAACCTCTTCAACCGCTGCAAGAGAAATGACAATGAGAATGTCCAGCTCACGTTTGATTGCCTCACTGACATCACAAATGAGCTTCATGCTCTCGGCGCCACTGAGATCACCAAGCATGAAATCGTCAAGACACTACTGAGATCACTTGACAGCTCGTTCGACACCCTTGCCCTCATGATACAAGAACGCCCTGACTTCAAGACACTCGATCCGTCTGATATACTTGAGAGGCTCAACACACATGAGTTCCCGCTATCTGAGAAAAGAGATATCTATGGTCCCAACTACAGCCGAACTCGTGCTTTGAAGGCAAAAGCTGTTTCCTCATCTGAAGAAGAATCTGACTGCAGTTCTGATGATCCTAAAGACATTGGAAAGGAACTTGCTATGCTTGTGAAGAAGTTCCAGAAGTTCACTAAGAAGAAGGGCTTCAGAAATTCTTCACGATCCAGCTGAAGAAATGATGAAGCTTCCACTCATGACTACAAGAAGAGAACATGTCACAAGTGCAAGAAACCTGGACACTACATCTCTGAGTGTCCACAGTGGGACAATGAGAACAAGAAGAAGAAGAGCAAGGAATATGATTCTGATGACAAGAAGAAGAAGAAATCCTCAAAGTCTTCTTCCAAGTCCTCATCCAAGTCTTCATCTCATAAGAAGAGCTCATCTGGCAAGGCTCGTGCTTTTGTTGGCAAGGAGATGGATTCAGAGGAGGAGTCTGCTTCTGAGGAGGCAGAGGTGGAGTCTGAGGAGGAGTCCGACCCTGGCGTTGCATGTCTGGCTCTAGCTACAGCCTACGTTGCCAAGTCCATCTTCAACATTGAAGACAATGGCTCCGTCACCAACACTGAAGCTAATGACAAGGACGACTCTGCTCCCACCTACTGCTTCATGGCACATGGTGCTAAGGCAAAATCACGCGATGCTTACTTTCAAACATCAGGTGAAGATGACTCTGATTGTGAATCCAAACCCAGCTACAAAACACTTGCTAAAATTGCAACTAAACAACAGAAAGCTATGGAACATACTCAAAAACTGTTAGACAAAAGCGATGACCTGTTGGATGCTGAAATGACCTGTTCTCAGTCCTTAATTAAAGACATAAAAAATCTTCATGTTAAGTACCAGGAACTTGAAAGTCGTCATGATACGCTCTCAACCACTCATGAAAAGCTCTCCTATGACTATCTTCAAAGGAAGCAAGAGCTTGAGAAATTGAGAGTGGCTCATGAAGATCTTCAAAAAGAGAATGAGTCGCTTCGCGCTCAACAGATCAATTCCGCTCAGGAAGGATTTGAACCACCATGTCTAAAATGCCTTGAGCGTGATAACGCTACTTCTGTTGCTGAATGTTCTACTGCTGCTACTGTTGCAATATCTTCAACTGCTGATGTGGTAACTAACCCCTCTGCTGAGGATACCACTACTATTGCTGATGAAAATGCTAGGTTGAAGACATTGCTTGAAACGGGGATGTAAAAAAGTCTCAAAGGGCATCAGACACTATGCGATGTCCTCAGAAAGCAGATTCTGAACCGAAACCCTAGGAAAGAGGGTGTTGGGTTCGAGAGGAAAATGAATGTTGATGGCTCCTACTGGAAGCCTGAGCAGTATCCCAAAACCACATGGGTTGCTGCAAAGGGACCTTCAGTGGATCCATCCACCTTATCTGGCTTCACTTGTGCTAATCCTATTATCATTGATGAATCCTTTGATGCAAACTATAAACTGTTTAAGAATCCGAATGGTGAAGTGTTTGCCAGGTATATTGGTACTAACTGCAGGAATGGGCCACCTATGAAGAAGATCTGGGTTCCCAAAAGTTGTCTTGAGAATCTTCCTGTGAATGTCATCATGACACCACCTGGGAAGAAGACAAATCCCAGACCAAAGGCTTCATATGGCCCAAAGGCTTCATACAGACAGAGGACTCACCTGAGTCACCCTAACGCCAATGTTTTGCAGGGAAACCATACTCAGGCTTATGAATATGAGCGTGTTTCTTCAAACCGCTATGTTCATAATACTAAGAACTTTCCTGCTTATTCATATGAGTATCATTCATCTCTTGCAAGGCTATTTGCTAGGGCTCCAAAGCCGAAGTTCTTAGATGCTGCACTTAGACTCGTTTCTTCTAAGCCACCCCTGAAGATGTGGGTGGTTAAGAAGAATTAACTTTCTTTTGTAGGGAAAGGTCTCCAGCTGGAAATCAAAGGCGTCTGATGCTATTGCTAGGGACCTAAAACATCTTGTAGGGCGCAAGATCAAATGCCCAAATGGTCTCACTATGTATTTTGTTTCTGAATCATTTGCCAATCATCCTATCAGTCCTAATCTTGATCTGAGCTTTGATAATCCTCTTGCCCGTCAAATGTTTATGCTTCACAATACTCTTGGTGAAGCCTATCCCCTAACTATACTGTAGGGTATGACACCTCATGCTTCAGAATGGATTATGGACATCGGATGCACTAATCATATGACTGGTGATCGAAGTCTTCTCATGGACTCAACCTTACGTCCATCTGACAAGAGTCACATCACATTTGCTGACACTGGTAAAAGCAAGGTATTGGGTCTAGGTAGAGTTGCAATCTCAAACGATCAACACATGGATAAAGTGAGGCTTGTTGAATCCCTTGGTTTCAACTTAATGTCTGTCTCAATGCTTTGTGACTTGAACATGATTGTGATATTTGGAAAATATCGTTGCCTTGTACTAATGGAATCTGACAAGTCTCTAGTCTTTGAAGGGTACCAGAAAGATGATCTGTACATGGTAGATTTGTCAGCAGGGCCACAGCTTGCCGTATGCCTTCTTGCAAAAGCTTCAGAGTGTTGGCTCTGGCATCGGAGGCTAGGGCATGCTGGCATGAGGAACTTACACACTCTCTCCAAGAAGAAGCATGTCGTAGGCATCGAGGACGTCAAGTTCAAGAAGGATCACTTGTGCGGTGCCTGCGAAGCTGGAAAGATGACTAGGGCCAAGCATCCCTCGAAGACAATCATGACGACATCTCAACCCTTTGAGCTGCTACACATGGACTTATTTGGCCCTACTCACTACTCTACTCTCACTACTACTGCTTGTCTTTATGGCTTCGTCACTATTGATGATTACTCAAGATATACGTGGGTGCACATAATTCTCTACAAGACTGAAGTGCAGGATGTCTTCAGACGCTTCGCCAACCGTGCCATGAACAACTATGGCGTCAAGATCAAGCATATCAGAAGTGACAACGGCACTGAGTTCAAGAACACCGGCCTCAACCTGTACTTGGATACATTAGGCATCACTCATGAGTTCTTAGCTCCGTACACCCCTCAGCAGAATGGCATCGTGGAGTGCAAGAACAGAACACTCATTGAGATGGCTCAGACGATGCTCGATGAATACAAGACACCAAGAAAGTTCTGGCCTGAAGCTATTGATACTGCATGCCATGTCATCAACCGTGTTTATCTTCACAAGCTTCTGAAGAAAACATCCTATGAACTCCTCACTGGTAAGAAGCCAAATGTCAGCTACTTCAGAGTATTTGGTGCTAGGTGCTGGATCAAGGATCCACATCACACTTCAAAATTCGCACCGAAAGCACATGAAGGTTTTATGCTCGGTTACGGAAAGGACTCGCACTCCTACAGAGTCTTCAACCTCTTTCACTATAGAGTGGTTGAAACTATGGATGTGTGGTTCGATGAGACTAACGGCTCGCAAAGAGAGCACCTGCCAAATGTGCTAGATGAAGTTCCACCCAGTGAATCCATCAAGCTAATGGGAACTGGTGAAATTATACCGTCTGAAGCACAACCTGAAGAGGAACTTATCATTTCTACACCTAATCAACCTGAAGACAATGCTCAGCCCGAAGACAATCCACCCAACGATGACAATGATCAACAAGAGCAAAATCTTCGTCCAGTTGATCCTCGTGTTGCAAATGAAGTACAGATTGAGAAGATAATTGATAGCATCAATGCGCCTGGTCCACTCACTCGTTCAGGAGCAACACAACTAGCAAATTTCTGTGGGCACTTTGCTTTCGTCTCAACATCTGAACCCAAGAAAGTTCCTGAAGCCTTCATGGAACCTGAATGGATTCAAGCTATGCAAGAAGAGCTTCAACAATTTAAGCTGAACAATGTCTGGGAACTTGTCAAGCGTCCTGACCCCCGCAAACACAACATAATAGGCACAAAATGGATATATCGCAACAAACAAGATGAGCATGGTCAAGTTATCAGAAACAAAGCTCGTCTCGTTGCTCAAGGATACACTCAAGTTGAAGGGATTGACTTCGATGAAACATTTGCTCCTGTGGCTAGGCTTGAAGCCATTCGCATATTGCTAGCCTATGCAAACCATCACAACATCTCGCTGTATCAAATGGATGTGAAGAGTGCATTTCTCAACGACAAGATTGAAGAAGAAGTGTATGTTGCACAACCTCCCGGCTTTGAAGATCCAAAACATCCTGATATGGTGTACAAGCTAAACAAGGCACTGTATGGCCTCAAACAAGCCCCTCGCGCTTGGTATGACACGCTCAAAGACTTCCTGAAGAGCAAAGGCTTCAAACCTGGTTCCCTGGATCCCACACTCTTCACGAAACATATGATGGTGAACTGTTTGTGTGCCAAATATATGTGGATGACATTATCTTCGGCTGCACCAACCAGAAATACAATGATGAGTTTGGACACATGATGCAAGAGCAATATCAGATGTCCATGATGGGTGAGCTGAAGTTCTTCCTTGGTCTTCAAATTCATCAGCAAAGAAATGGCATCTTCATATCTCAAGAGAAATACCTCAAAGATTGCCTGAAGAAGTTTGGAATGCAAGACTGCAAAGGTTACACGACGCCAATGCCAACCAAGAGTCATCTGGGTCCTGACGCCAATGGTAAAGAGTTCGATCAAAAGGTATACCGCTCCATGATTGGTTCTTTACTTTATTTATGTGCATCTAGGCCAGATATTATGCTTAGTGTTTGCATGTGTGCTCGATTCCAAGCGGCACCAAAGGAATCGCATCACTTAGCTGTGAAGCGAATTCTTCGATATTTGGCTTACACCCCAACATTAGGATTATGGTATCCAAAGGGCTCAGAATTTGATCTAGTTGGATTCTCGGATGCTGATTATGCTGGTGACAAGGTGGATCGCAAGTCTACATCAGGCACATGTCACTTTCTGGGATGTTCACTTGTCTGTTGGTCTTCAAAGAAGCAGAACTGTGTATCACTCTCCACTGCTGAATCTGAATACATTGCTGCTGGATCTTGCTGCACTCAGCTTCTATGGATGAAGCAAACACTCAAGGACTATGGCATCCATCTGAAACAAGTACCACTCTACTGCGACAACGAAAGCGCTATCAAGATTGCCAACAACCCAGTTCAGCACTCGAAGACAAAGCATATTGAAATTCGTCATCACTTTCTCAGAGATCATGTCATGAAGGAAGATATTGATATCATACACGTCAACACTGAAGAGCAACTGGCAGATATCTTCACAAAGCCCTTGGATGAGAAAAGGTTTTGCAAGTTGCGGTGTGAGCTAAATATCTTGGAATCCTCAAATGTCCTGTGATCAGGCACACATCCTAACACTTATGCATGTTGATGACTTAGATGTGCAACACACGAAGTAAAGTATATCTTCAATCAATGAAGACTTACATTCTAAGTGTGAATACATTAACGCGGAATTTGACTTTGGAGCGCCATGATAATTGTGCGCCGTGTCTGGGTCTAATACTTCCTATACGGTGGGTAACGCCACCACCAAATTCTTCTGTTTGAAGTGTTTTCTCATGGCGTTACATTTGCTATGTCTTCGCATTTGGTTTGTCTTCAAATTCAACTTGTCTTCATGTTTATCTTCACTATGTTGATTTGGTTGTTTTCTGATATATATACATATATTAGTGCTCTGTCCTCTACAACATTCACTTATAGCTATGTCTTCTCGTTTGAATCTTTTGAACTAAGTGAATGTGATCGGACCCTAACCTCTCTATGCTTTCTACCTCAAACTCTATCTATCCAAATCATATGCATTGTATTGAAACTATTGAATGTCTTCTCTGCGTCCTTGTCAGCAGAAGATACAGAGACAAACATTAAATCTATTTTAAATGTTGAATTCTTATTGCCTGAAACCCAGAGAAGCCGGAACGATCATCTGACAGACCAGGCGGGCGTGGGAACGTGGGACATCTCCCAATGTGTTGCATGTTCGCCATGTGTCCCTCAGATGTGAACCGCCAGGGGCACCTGCGTAATTGCGCTGTGCCATCCCTTTCCCTATAAATACCCGTCCAATCGTGGTCAAAATCCTTCTTCCACCTCTCCACCTCGACAAACCCTAGCGCCACCGCTAGCTCTCGACAACGCCGGCGACGAAGCGCTTAGCTGCCGCGACCTCTCCAACGCCGTCTTCACGCCGGCCGCGGACATCGTCTTCTCCGCCGCCGCCGTAGGTGTCCTCCGTCGGCAAGTTAGGGCATGGAAGATCGAACTGCTCGGCCTCATCTTCTAATCCGTCTAGCAGTTCATCGTGTGGTAAATTAAAACCCTCTTTTTACCGTCTTTTTGATCCTATAGATTCATCCTTTCTACCAAAAGTGGTTTCTGCCTCCACAAATTTGGATCTATCCTGTCTGCATCTCATATGATGCCTAGTATATTCACTTATGCTTCACACGTAGTTAGATTCCTCACTTGTACTTATTCTTGGATTCATACAAATCTGGAACCAACTCTCAACATATAAGTGAATGTCTTCGCGCTATGAGGTCAATGTCTTCTAAACTGATTTATCTTCAAAATCTTCTGAGAATGCATATGACCTCTTCCCCTTCCCTCGCATCTCTAATGCTGTCACAGGTACATGTCCGTGGGAGAATCCCTTGGTTCTCATAGTCTGCATTCATTTGTAGAATTCTTACAGCATCACATCAACTCTCCTGAAGCCAGTTCCTGTCTGACCAGCAGACGGGAGCTTTGACAGTTTTGAAGCCATTCAGTCTGAACTTCATGGCAACAGAGAAGTCTGCAAGGAAGGGTGGCAGACAGTGCCGTGGGAACACATCAAGAGATTTGCCTCCTGACCTCTATGAGCTGTACAAGACAGATCCAGAGGAGGACTACAATCAGCGAAAAACCCGAATCCAATGGATTCGAATATATTGGGCAGAACAATGGTACAAGTACAGGTTCGTGACCCAGGAATATGCTGAGAAGAATGCCATCAGGCGACCCTGGGGAGACATCTTGAACAAAAATCTTCCACCCAGGTCCAGAGCTGAAGCCATTGAACAAGGCTTCTACCCTTGCATGGTCCATGGACCATAGCCTGCAGATGCCGACCCATCTTCATTGCTATGGTGTCGAGATGACAATCTGTTCAAGCGCAACTTCCAGTTTGCCAAGAACTCAGCCACCGAAAACAAGAAGTCGCGGGGATTAGACTTCAATCCAGGCCCCTCTGCTCCTCGTGCCGATGGCACACGTGAAGCTGAACCCAATCTTGTTGGGCCCTTCTACAACCTAGAAGGTCTCATCACTCATATTATGGTTCAAGGGACAGCCGTGGATGAACCTGCAGATGACGCTGATTCTGACGAAGCGCCTGCACCACCGAAGCCAAAGAAGCTGAAGAAACCTAAAGCTTCGAAGCCTTCCCCAGCACCAAAAGCTTCGCAAGCGAAGCCTCTAGCCACTGCTCCTCCTGCCCCAAGTGTGCAGTCTGAAGATCACTCACGCATCTCCAAGTTTGAGAAGAAGAAAAAGAAGCCCATGCACACCACTGGTCCAGCTCTGACCCCTGCTGCTATTCTGAGGAATGAGAATGATGCCATCGATCTGTCAAGTGACGACGATCTTGCTGATGACGCTCTTGAGCAGCTGATAAAGAGCAAGAAAGAGGCGGAAATCTTCAATGATTTGCCTCTCTTTGATGTGGAAGTATTGAACAACTTCATTGATGAGTGGTTTGACACCCCCAATCTCAGCTTTGACGATCTGCAACTTCCCATTGGCCTAAGCGTCTCCTTCCATGGAGCCATTGCTCCTGAGCTGGCTCTTGCTCAGAAAATTGTTGAGCTGAAGCATAAGATCGATTATGAAAAGGCTCAGTTCAAGAAGCACATGGCCAAGCTCAGTGTGGCAGACGTCCAGAACTTCAAGGTCATGCTGCATGAGCTCAAGGAAGCGTTTCACAAGAAATGTGATGAAGCCAAAGGTTCTTGTGAGCGCATGAAGATTCTCGCTGCCAAGTGTGTTCAAGCTTACAATGAAGCTGAGAGCGCAAGGCACTTGGGCATCCTGGCATCGACCCTAAGATGGCTGCCAACCAGAAGAAGAAGCCATATGTGGACCAAGCTGAACCATCCAGGCGGGAAGAACCTCGCATTGTCTTCCCAGCCAGTATGACAGGCATGAAGCCTAAGGTCCCCATAGTGGCTTCAGAGCTTCAGAAGACAAGGGCAGCTGAAGCCAAGGCCAGAAAGTGCAAGACCAAGAACACCACTGATGATGCTCCACCCACCAAGAAGCACAAGACCAAGAAGAGAGATCGGGCTGCTCCCACAGAGCCCCTTGTCGTCGAGCCTATTTCTGTTGCTCGTCCTGAATCTGCACAACAAGAATGTCGAATGATAGTTCATGAGCCTGCTTCCACAGAGGCTCCTGAAGCTGAAGACATTCCAGCTGTTGACCCCACCGCAGCTGAAGACATTGGTCATCATGACAATGTTGAAGATGATGAAGTCCTTCCTCAGATCAAGCATAATGTGGTATCATCGCCTGTTCTTACGAACAGCGAACTCATCAGCATTGGTCATCCTTTGACGCCAATTGGTCAGGATGACTCATGGGCTGATCACCCTCAAGACTCCCCTCGTCAAGAAGAAACACCAGTTACTCCCCCAACTCAAGTCACCACTCTGGTGATTGAAGATGAAGACTTTGTGGCCCAACCAACTCCATCTCCACAAGCATCGCCAGCGTTCCGCAGGCTTCACAAAGGACCAAGGCCACATGTCTCTCTGTCAAGTGTTCCGGAAGGAGAAGAGCGCCAATCTGTTCAACGCCAAGTTTTTCCTGAAGCCTCTCCAACTGTGAACAACCCTGAGTCTGAAGCCAAAGCGGCTGAAGATATTCCGGCCGCATCAGCCGATGACCAAGAAGAACCAAGAGAAAAAGAAGAACGTGTTGCTACACCCCCAACCAACCAAGTTGTTCTCGAGGAGAACGTGTCTGGCCCTCCAGCTACTCAAGTGGAGGTGAAAAACATTGAGGCGACCACCAACACCAACCCTGAAGCCAATGACGTTGTCATGGCTGACGCTAATGTGGCGCCTGAAGCTAATGTGGTGCCTGAAGTGATTGCACCGGAAGCCAATGCTTCACCTGAAGCACTTATCCCACCTGAAGCTATTGTGCAGCTTGAACCTCATGTCAATGAAAATGCTGATGCAAATGTGCCCCCTCCAAGGCCTCATACTGTTGCACTGGCATTTGACCGTGGTCAGCCTCTCACGGTTCGATGGCCTATTCTGGTGCCTCCGCCTGCTGCTGGTCCGCAATTTGACTATCATGTTGAGCACAGGCCACAGGTCCAGAAGCCAAAACCAAGACTGCCCAGGTTTCCAGGTACTGCCACTTCACCAGGGCCCTTCAATGCAAATGGCTTCATTGTGCACAACGCTTTCTTTGATAGCGCCAAGAACCCCTATTCCAAGACAAGGATTTCATCAGATCGGTTCTGGAGCTATCAGCAGCGCAGTTATTATTCATGTGTTCTTTATGATCAAGGGCGCATCTTCCCTCATATGCGTCTTGACTGTGAAGCCATTGCTGGACTGCCATGCCTTGAAGAAGCCCTTGACTGCTTCCATGATGCTGGACTGCTGAACTTTGTGACTGATAAGGAGCATTGGAATGAAGAACTTCTGCTTCAATTTTATGCTACCCTCCACATTCGCGGATACAACAGGGATCCGAAGACTTGGGTCCTTGAGTGGATGACATGCAATGTCCATCATGAAGCCAAAGCTTTTGACATCATTGAGCTAACCAGCCTGCCCACTCCAGGAGAATTATATGAACCTGGTTGTCAGCTTCACCGCAATGCTTTGGAGAGTATCTTCCATAAGCTAGAGCCCAACATGAGCCGAATGCTGAGCATGATGAAGCCTCTGCCACATGACGCTGATTACCCAAAGGAGTTCTTTGTCGAAGACCTAGAGTATCTGCCCCGCACTATTTATCACGTCATCAGGCGAACTCTATGGCCTGTCAAAGGACATTCGTCAGCAGCAAAACTTGAAGGAGCAATGAAGACTTTGGTCTTTTATATCTTCAACAATGCTCAAGACTTCTTTATCAGGCAGTTGGCTGCATTAGGCTCTGATCTCTTTGGACTGAAGTTCTACGCTCCGTGGGTCATGCGCCTCATCAAGCTACACTCAGCTGTCAACTATCAGCCCTCTGCTCACAACCATCTGATCTTTCTGCCAGAGGTTGGTATGTCAGTTGAAGCCATATACCCAGAGCCTGCCAAGGAGCATGTTTGTCTTCACAATGCTGATCACCAAAGCTTCACGCAACCCATTGAAGGAGTCCAGGCAGTCACTCGTGTTTATCCTTTGGCTGGCAATACACGCATACCTCACCGTGCTCAAACTGAAGCCACTGAAAACACTATTGCTCAAAGGCCTCGGAAGCAATCTCGTGTCCTCAATGACCGAGAACTTCTCGTTGCCCTGCATCAGAAACAGGATAAGCATCACTTCTGGCTGAAGCGCCAGATGCAAAGCCTCTTGGTGGACGTCAATCGCATTCATAATCTTGCCACCAAGAATGCCTTTGTTACACATGAAACCTGTCGAAGGTCGTGGAAGAGTTTGACATTGCTGAGTGCTGAAGCAGATCTTCAAGACGATGGCTTCACTGAAAGATTCAAGTTTGACTCCACTCCTCCAAGGAATGCTGTCTTGCGTCGAACTCCGTCTCTTGAAGACTCTGATTATTCCTCCTCCGCTGCAACGGTGAATGCCAGAGTGATCGATGATCAAGATGATGCTACTTCACCACCTCCAACTTCAGCGCGTATCGACACTGCACCAAGTTCTTCTGCACTGCCAAACCCCGACGCCGACCCTGCAGCTTCTCCTACTCCTTATGAGAACGAGTAGAGGCTCTATGTCTTCAAACCTTTTCGGTCCTTACTGACAAAAGGGGGAGAAGCATATGAGTTGATAGTCTTCAAGCGGGTCCATATGGGCGGTTGCTTTATATTTTGCCTAGTGTTTACAACTCTCGCTTTTGATACATTTGGTTCTTTGAGTTGTAACACTTAAACGTGATGGTTGTCTGCTACGTTTTCTGCTATTCTGTGATGCGATGATAAATTCCGCATGTGCGATGATAAATTCCGCACTTAGTCATTTTGCAGACGTCCATTTTTCATTATGCATGTCATTATCTTTGTTATATCAGATCATGCATGATGAATTGTCTTCATAAGTTGAAGAGGATCTCCACAAGTACAACCTGCCATGTGCATTTGCATTCCAAAAGCAAATTACTTATATGCACATCTTCAGGGGGAGACTTTTGCTACTTATGAAGACAATACCTTTATCCTTTACAATTTCACATACTTTTATCCCCGTTGAAAACTTCAACCAGTTTGTCATCAATCACCAAAAAGGGGGAGATTGTAAGTGCATCTAGTGCCACCCTTAGTTGGTTTTGGAGTATTGACGACAAACCTGGTTGAGGGACTAATGTGTTTGTGAGAATTGCAGGATAACACAGGTAGTAGTCCCTCATTTGATTCGGTTTACCTACCGGAGATGACCCCTAAAAACGTATGAAGACATTGAAGACAATGGTGGTATGTGAAGATATTCACATTGAAGACTATGACAAGAGAAGCCATTGCATGAAGACTATGGAGCGCGAAGACTTAGTTGTTTCGTTGTTTCCTTTTCTTCTTTGTTGAGTCATAGGAACCACCGTACTGTTAAGTGGGGTCCCAGTCAGAGTGACTGAAGTGATGCTCAACCAAAATCCTATGTCTTCGAGCGAAGAGAATGAGAGCAAATCTTATCCAGAGTTGGATGAGTCAGCTTTACTTGTAGCCCAAGTAAAGTTGCCGCGTGTGTTTGAAATCTGACCGTTGGAACACGTGTCAGTTCCTTAGTGATCCAGGGTCATTTCGGACAAATCAGGTCGGGTTGCCTAGTGGCTATAAATAGCCCACCCCCTACACCATAAATTGGTGGCTGCTCAGAGTTAGTGCACGACTTTTGTCGTTTGAGAGCAACCCACCTCCGAAGCTTTTGAGAGAGAGAAATCCTTGCGAGGACAAAGCCCAAACACCCAGAGTCAAAGAGTGTTAGGCATCACTGAAGTCTTTCTATCCGCGTGACCTGAAGACTTATTACACTTGAGGACTGTGAATCCTCCAGCCGGTTAGGCATCGCGTTCTGAGCATCCAACAGTCATTGTGGATCGCCGGTGAACGAAGTCTGTGAAGGTTTGGAAGTCTACCTTGAAGACTTACCAGACTGATTGGGCGAGGACTGGGTGTCCTTAGCTCAAGGGGAATAAGGTGAAGACGCGGCCTTCTGAGTTGAATCTCAGCCTCCCTAACCAGATGTACAGTTGTCACAGCAACTGGAACTGGTCCAACAAATCTTTTGTCTTCACCAAGTGACTGGTTCTATCCTCTCCCTCTCTTTACTTACAGTCTGTCTTCGTGAAGTCATTGCCTGCTTGCATTACCTGTTTGACTTCACTGTGTGACTTCCATCGTTGATTCGCTTCATACTATCTTCCGTCCTGATCTTTACTACCTAGCTGCTAATAGTCTTCGTACTTTCACTTCATTGAATACTTGACTATGGCTTGCCTAGTGTAGTCTACCTTCCGCTGCATATCAATAGGTTCATTTCTAGTGTTTGTCTTCGAAACTCTCATGTTTTGAAGACTTTCATAAAAATCACCTATTCACCCCCCCTCTAGTCGATAACTAGCACTTTCAAAGATGCAGCAGCAATGTATTCAGATTCAGCAGTGGAGAGGGATACACAGTTCTGCTTCTTTCAAGACCAACAGACAAGAGATCGTCCAAGAAAGTGACATGTTCCTGATGTGGACTTGCAATCAACCTTGTCACCAGCATAATCAGCATCTGAGAATCCAACTAGATCAAACTCTGTGCCCTTTGGATACCATAATCCTAGTGTTGGGGTGTAAGCCAAATATCAATGAATTCGCTTCACAGCTAAGTGATGCAATTCCTTTGGTGCCGCTTGGAATCGGGCACACATGCAAATGCTAAGCATTATATCTGGCCTAGATGCACATAAGTAGAGTAAAGAACCAATCATGGAGTGGTATACCTTTTGATCGAACTCTTTACCATTGTCGTCGGGACACAATTGACCTTTGGTTGGCATTGGCGTCGTGTACCCTTTGCAGTCTTGCATTGCAAACTTCTTCAGGCAATCTTTGAGGTATTTCTCTTGTGATATGAAGATGCCATTGCTCTTCTGACAGATTTGAAGACCAAGGAAGAATTTCAACTCACCCATCATGGACATCTGATATTACTCTTGCATCATATGCCCAAACTCATCAATGTATCTCTTGTCAGTGCAGCCGAAGATAATGGCATCCACGTAGATTTGGCATACAAACAGTTCACCATCATATGTCTTCGTGAAGAGAGTGGGATCTAGAGAACCACGTTTGAAACCTTTGCTCTTTAGGAAGTCTTTGAGTGTGTCATACCAAGCTCGAGGTGCTTGTTTGAGGCCATACAGTGCCTTGTTTAGCTTGTATACCATATCGGAATGCTTTGGGTCTTCAAAACCAGGTGGTTGTGCAACATACACTTCTTCTTCAATTTTGCTGTTGAGAAAGGCACTCTTTACATCCATTTGGTACAGAAGAATGTTGTTGTGGTTGGCATAGGCTAGCAGGATGCGAATAGCTTCAAGCCTAGCCACAGGAGCAAATGTTTCATCGAAGTCAATCCCTTCGACTTGTGTGTAACCTGGAGCAACGAGACGAGCCTTGTTTCTGATGACTTGGTCATGCTCATCTTGTTTGTTGCGATAGATCCATTTGGTATCGATGATGCTATGCTTGCGAGGATCTGGATGCTTTACCAGCTCCCACACATTGTTCAGCTCGAACTGTTGAAGCTCATCTTGCATAGCTTGAATCCATTCAGGTTCCATGAAGGTTTCGTCAACTTTCTTGGGTTTAGATATAGAGACAAATACAAAGTGCCCACAGAAATTTGCTAGCTGTGTTGCTCTTGAACGAGTGAGTGGACCAGGTGCATTGATGCTATCAATTATCTTCTCAATATGTACTTCATTTGCAACACGAGGATGAACAGGATGAAGATTTTGCCCTTGCTGATCATTGTCTTCATCTTCAGCATTGGCTTCAGACTGAGCAGTGTCTTCGGGCTGATTAGGTGCAGAAATGATGATTTCCTCTTCAGCCAGAGCCTCTAAAGGTATGATTTCTCCAGTACCCATAAACTTGGTGTAGCTTCATCTAGCACATTTGGCAGGTGCTCTCTTTGCGAGCTGTTAGTGTCATCGAACCGCACATCCACAGGTTCAAACACTTTATAGTGAAAGAGGTTGAAGACTCTGTAGGAGTGTGAATCCTTTCCATAGCCAAGCGTAAAACCTTCATGTGCTTTCGGTGCAAATTTGGAAGTGTGATGCGGATCCTTGATCTAGCACCTAGCACCAAATACTCTGAAATAGCTGACGTTTGGCTTCTTACCAGTCAGGAGCTCATATGATGTCTTCTTTAGAAGCTTGTGAAGATAAACACGGTTGATGACGTGGCATGCAGTATCAATTGCTTCAGGCCAGAACTTCCTTGGTGTCTTGTACTTATCAAGCATCGTCCATGCCATCTCAATGAGGGTTCTGTTCTTGCGTTCCACGATGCCATTCTGCTGAGGTGTGTATGGAGCTGAGAACTCATGTGTGATGCCCAATGTATCAAGATAAGTGTCGAGGCCGGTGTTCTTGAATTCTATGCCATTGTCACTTCTGAAGTCCTTGATCTTGATGCCATAGTTGGTCATGGCACGATTGGCGAATCGTGTGAAGACATCCTGCACTTCATTCTTGTAGAGAATTATGTGCACCCATGTATATCTTGAGTAATCATCAATTATGACGAGGCAAGCAGTGGTAGTGAGGGTAGAGTAGTGAGTAGGGCCAAATAAGTCCATGTGAAGCAGCTCGAAGGGACGTGTCGTCATGATTGTCTTGGAGGGATGCTTGGCCCAAGTCATCTTTCCAGCTTTGCAGGCACCACATAGATGTTCCTTCTTGAACTTGACGCCCTCGATGTCTATGGCGTGCTTCTTCTTTGCGAGAGTGTGTAAGTTCCTCATGCACGCATGCCCTAGCCTCCGATGCCAGAGCCAGCACTCTGAAGCTTTTGCTAGAAGACATACGACCAAGTATGGTCCTGCTGAGAAATCTACCATGTACAGATCATCCTTTCAATACCCTTCGAAGACTAGAGATTTGTCAGATTCCATAAGCACAAGGCAACGATATTTTCCAAATATCACAATCATGTTCAGATCACAAAGCATTGAGACAGACATTAAGTTGAAACCAAGGGATTCAACAAGCATCACTTTATCCATGTGTTGATCCTTTGAGATTGCAACTCTACCTAGGCCCAATACCTTGCTTTTACCAGTTTTAGCAAATGTGATGTGACTTTTGTCAGACGGACGTAGGGTTGAATCCATAAGAGGACTTCCATCACCAGTCATGTGGTTAGTGCATCCACTGTCCATAATCCACTCAGAAGCCTTTGGTGTCGTACCATACAGTGCAATTTGGGGGATAGGCTTCACCAAGGGAAATGTGAAGCATAAACATTTGACGAACAAGCATATTATGAAAGTACAGATCCTGGTTAGGGTAGATAGGATATTTTTCAAGAAATCCTGGGACAAAATACATAGTAAGACCATTCTGGCATTTTATCTTGCATCCCACAAGATGTTTTAGGTCCCCAGCATAAGCATCAGAAGCCTTTGATTTCCGGTTGGAGACCTTTCCCTGCAAAAGAGAGCTAATTTTTCTTAACCACCCACATCTTCAGGGGTGGCTTAGAAGCAATGAGTCTAAGTGCAGCATCGGAGAACTCGGCTGTGAATCCCTAGCAAATAGCCTTGCAGGAGGTGAATAATACTCATAAGAATAAGCAGAAAAGTTCTTGGTCTTATGAACATAGCGGTTTGATGAAACACGCTCATATTCATAAGTCTGAGTATGGTTTTCCTGCAAAACATTGGCGTTAGGGTGACTCTGGTGAGTCCTCTGTCTGTATGAAGCCTTTGGACCATATGAAGCCTTTGATCTGGGGTTTGTCTTCTTCCCAGGTGATGTCATGGTGACATTCACAGGAAGCTTCTCAAGACAACTTTTGGGTACCTAGATCTTCTTCAAAGGTGGTCCGTTCCTGCAGTTAGTAGCAATATACCCGGCAAACACTTCACCATTCTGATTCTTAAACAGTTTATAGTTTGCATCAAAGGATTCATCAATGATAATCGGGTTAGCACAAGTGAAGCCAGATAAGGTAGATTGGTCCACTAAAGGTCCCTTTGTAGCAACCCATGTGGTTTTGGGGTACTGCTCAGGCTTCCAGTATGAACCATCAACATTCATTTTCCTCTCGAACCCAACACCCTCTATCCTAGGGTTTTGGTTCAAAATATATTACTTGAGGACATCACATTATGTCTGACGCCCTTTGAGGCTTTTGTACATCCATGTTTCAAGCAATGTCTTCAACCTGGCATTCTCATCAGCAATAGTAGTGGTATCCTTAGCAGAGGAGTTAGTTACTACATCAGCAGTTGAAGATATTGCAACAGTAGCAGCAGTAGAACATTCAGCAACAGAGACGACATTATCACGCTCAAGACATTTTAGACATGGTGGATCGAAATCTTCCTGAGCGGAACTAATCTGTTGAGCGTGGAGTGACTCGTTCTCTTTTTGAAGATCTTCATGAGTCGCTCTCAGGTTCTCAAGTTCTTGCTTCCTTTGAAGATAATCATAGGAAAGCTTCTCATGAGTAGCTGAGAGAGTTTCATGACGACTTTCAAGTTCCTCGTACTTAACGTGAAGATTTTTGATATCTTCAATTAAGGACTGAGTTCGAGTCATTTCCGCATCCAACAGGTCATCGCTTTTGTCTAGCAACTTTTGAATATGTTCCATAGCAGTTTGTTGTTCAGTTGTAATTTTAGCAAGTATTTTGTAGTTAGGTTTAGATTCACATTCAGAGTCATCTTCACTTGATGTTTGAAAGTAAGCATCGCGTGAGTTTACCTTGGCACCTCGTGCCATGAAGCAGTAGGTAGGAGCAGAGTCATCCTCATCATCAGCATCAGCGTTGGTGACGAGGCCATTGTCTTCCGTGTTGAAGATGGACTTGGCGACATAAGCTGAAGCTAGAGCCAATCTTGCCACACCTGAATCAGACTCCTCCTTAGACTCCACCTCGGCCTCCTCAGAAGCAGACTCCTCCTCTGAATCCTTCTCCTTGCCAACAAATGCACGAGCCTTGCTGGATGAGCTCTTCTTGTGAGATGAAGACTTTGAGGATTTCTTCTTCTTCTTGTCATCAGAATCATATTCCTTGCTCTTCTTCTTCTTCTTGGTCTCATTGTCCCATTGTGGACACTCAGAGATGTAGTGACTAGGTTTCTTGCATTTGTGGCATGTTCTCTTCTTGTGGTCACGAGTGGAAGCTTCATCATTTCTTGAGCTGGATCTTGAAGGCTTTCTGAAGCCTTTCTTCTTGGTGAACTTCTGGAACTTCTTCACGAGCATAGCTAGCTCCTTTCCAATGTCTTCAGGATCCCCAGAACTGCAGTCAGATTCTTCTTCAGATGAGGAAACAACCTTTGCCTTCAAAGCGCGAGTTCGGCCATAGTTGGGGCCATAGATATCTCTCTTCTCAGATAACTAGAACTCATGTGTGTTGAGCCTCTCAAGTATGTCAGACGGATTGAGAGTCTTGAAGTTAGGACGTTCTTGAATCATCAGGGCCAAGGTGTCGAATGAGCTGTCAAGTTATCTCAGAAGCTTCTTGACGATTTCGTACTTGGTGTTCTCCATGGCGCCAAGTGCGCGAAGCTCATTTGTGATATCAATGAGGTGATCAAACGTGAGATAGACATTCTCATTGTCGTTTTTCTTGAAGCGGTTGAAGAGGTTGCGAAGAACATCAATCCTTGAGTCTCTCCGAGTTGAGACGCCTTCGTTGACCTTGGAGAGCCAGTCCCAGACTAGCTTCGCAGTTTCCAGTGCCCTCACACGGCCGTACTATCCTTTGGTCAGATGACCACAGATGATGTTCTTGGCAGTTGAATCCAGTTAAATGAACCTCCTGACATCAGCAGCGGTGACACCTTCACCGACCTTGGGAACGCCATTCTTGACGATATGCCAGAGGTCGACGTCAATGGCTTCAAGATGCATACGCATCTTATTCTTCTAGTAGGGGTAATCAGTGCCATCGAAGACAGGGCACGCAGTGGAGACCTTGATTATCCCTGCAGTCGACATAGCTAAAACTCCAGGTGGTTAAACCGAATCACACAGAACAAGGGATCACATTGCTTTGATACCAATTGAAAGTGCTTGTTATAGACAAGAGGGGGGTGAAAAGGCGATTTTTATGAAAGTCTTCAAAACACGGTGTATTTGAAGACAAACGATAGAAATGAACCTATTGATATGCAGCGGAAGGTAGACTACACTAGACAAGCCATAGTCAAGTACGCAAAGAAGTGAAAGCACGAAGACTATCAGCAGCTAGGTAGTATGGGTCGGGATGGAAGTCAGTATGAAGCCAAACAGTAAACATTCTTCACTCAGTGAAGTCAATCAGATCATACAGGCAAGCAATGACTTCACGAAGACAAACTATAAAGTAAAGGGAAATGAAGGATAGAACCAGTTGCTTGATGAAGACAAGGATTTGGTAGACCAGTTCCAGTTGCTGTGACAGCTGTACGTCTGGTTAGGGAGACTGAGATTTAACTCAGAAGACCGTGTCTTCACCTTATTCCCCTTGATATAAGGACACCCAGTCCTTGCCCAATCACTCTGGTAAGTCTTCAAGGTAGACTTCCAAACCTTCACAGACTTCGTTCACCGGCGATCCACAATGGCTCTTGGATGCTCAGAACGCGACGCCTAACTGGCTGGAGGATTCACAGTCCTCAAGTGTAACAAGTCTTCAGGTCACGCGGACAGAAAGACTTCAGTGATGCCTAACACTCTTTGGCTCTGGGTGTTTTGGGCTTTGTCCTCGCAAGGATCTCTCTCACAAATGCTTCGGAGGTGGGTTGCTCTCAAACGACAAAAGTTGTGCACTAACTCTGAGCAGCCACCAATTTATGGTGTAGGGGGTGGGCTATTTATAGCCAGGAGGCAACCCGACCTGATTTGTCCGAAATGACCCTGGGTCACTAAGGAACCGACACGTGTCCAACGGTCGGATTTCAAACACACAAGGCAGCTTGACTTGGGCTACAAGTAAAGCTGACTCATCCAGCTCTGGATAAGATTTGCTCTCATTGTCTTCGCTTGAAGGCATATGATTTGGTTGAGCATCACTTCAGTCACTCTGACTTTGTTCACTTGGACCCCACTTAACAGTACGGTGGTTCCTATGACTCAATAAAGAAGAAAATGAAACTACGAAAAAACTATGTCTTCGTACTCCATAGTCTTCATAAGAATGTCTTCTCTTGTCATAATCTTCATCGTGAATGTCTTCACGAACCACCATTGTCTTCAATGTATTCACGCAATTTTAGGGGTCTTCTATGGTAGGTAAAACGAATCAATAAGGGACTACTACCTGTGTTATCCTGCAATTCTCACAAACACATTAGTCCCTCAACCAAGTTTGTCGTCAATACTCCAAAACCAACTAGGGGTGGCACTAGATGCACTTACACACCTGCTCCTCCACCGCCGCCTGAAGGAGGGAGGCGGAGGCAGAGGCCCGCACGTGCGTCTGCGACCTTGCGCGCTACATCGAGTTCCTGCCGGAGGAGGAGGAGCGCCTCGTTGAGCACGCAAAAGAGCCTTATCGCAGCCGTGGCCGCAGCACACGCTGACTCAGAGGCGAGGAATTAGGAGATCTACGAGCAGTCCGGCTGCTTCGAGAGGGATCATTTGGAGCGGCAGTGGGCGTTCGAGCTGGCGAGCGTCGTTGAACGTGCAACAGCGGCAGGCACCGTATTGCATTTGTCCAGCTCGTCGGTAGGCTCCTCCTCCTCTGCCTCTTACTGAGCGCGCTCGACAGAGGAGAGGCTGTCGGAAGTAGCACGAAGCCCCTCCGTAGTAGTAGTATTTAGGGGCTATTTTGTTCAGCTCATTTGACTATAGATGTGGTGGAACTATACAACGTACTTAAAATTAGCTAGTATATATAGTTGAACTAGCTATTTCAGTACATGGTTGGCAACAATTGGGGAAAAGTTTGGTCGGTTCAGCTGTCGAGTTGAACTATTTGTATAAATTAAGAACAACTGCTTAATCTATGAATGAAATCTATGGTTAATTACTGATTTTTAGTTGCAAAAATTAGATAGTGCTAGTGATTTTTAGCCGCATATTTTGACAAATCGCAGTGTTACAAGGATTGACGAATGGCAATGTTACTAGATCAACAAATGTCAATCTTTCCAGTTTGACAAATGGCAACATACCCAATATGACAGATGCAAATCTTACCAAATTGTTTGTACGTGGTTGCACACGGGTCATCCAAAACAACCGTTTGCGTTGAAGGGATGAACAAATCCTGCGCTGCGAATTTTCCCTCGACTTAAGGGGGAAGACCATAGCTCTCACTTTGCATACGGGTGTTCTATCTAAAACGTTTGCGATCAAGAGCTGCAGAAATCCTGCTCGGCACGTTTTCTCCTGGTTTCCTGGGGAAGCTGTCGGTTTGCATACGGGTGTTCTAACTAAAACGTTTGCGATCAAGAGTTGCACAAATCCTGCTAGGCACATTTTCCCTTGGCTTTCCTGGGGAAGTTGTCGGTTTGCATATGGGTGTTCTAACTAAAACGTTTACGATGAGTGTTTTATATTTAAAACCCGTATTAAACTGCTGCTTGGGTGCATTAATGGAGAGGATGCGAGCAAGGCGGGCGGCCATGGAAGTCAAAGGGCTCGCTTCCCGGTGAGCCTGCGCAGTGTATAGTTCACATGCTTCCCGGTGAGCCTCCGCATTGGAGTACAGCTCACACGCCTCCCGTTTAGTCAGGCACTCAAGCACTTGTCCGCATGGAACCTCCTAGCCATTAAAAGAGTGAGGCGTGGCGTCACGTGAATGGTTAATAGAACGCACATAATTTAAATTATACAAAACGTTTGAGATGTTACAGTGGCAGCTATTTGTTTCAAAATGCCTTTGTTGGGTGTTATTCGAGTGCGCCTTCTCTCAAAATGGACACGAAAAATACCACAGCATGTCGGGTGCCATTCCATTATAGCATGCCAAGTTGCATGAATTTCAGATGAGTTTTGGATTTACTAGAATTTAAAAACAAAGTATCTCAACATTTTGCCGGCAATCAATGGTAACCTGGTGTTTGAAATTCATTCCCATTTCTTGCATGGGACCTAAGAATGCACCGAAGGACACACATTTGATTTTTCAACCAATTTATATGCACTGGAGCATGTGCATGTAGTTCGAATTTGAATTATGCACATAAAATGCCTAGAAAACCTAGTTAATGTATAAAAATGTCCAAACGAAGCCTGAAAAAAATCCAAAATTAAACACAACACTCCTGTTCTTCTATGTTGACACTAGAAAAAATTTGAAAGCAATAAGAGGCAACGGATATCGTTTCGTCCCCAAAGGTGGCACGTTCCCTACCGAAACCATCACGCTTGTTGTGAGAAGCTCTGGTTTGTGAGAAGCTTATACCCAAACCTGCCCCAAATGGGACAAAATTTTTACCACGATACGTTGATGCCGCTCCATGATAGCATGCCAAGTTTCATGAATTTCAGACGAGTTTTGCATTTACTAGAATTTAAAACCAGGTATCTCAATGTTTGCGGCCGAGTGACAGTGGCAGGGTGTTTGACATTCATTCCCATTTCTTGCATGGGACCTAAGCATGCAACCAAGGACACACATTTGATTTTTCAACCAATTTATATGCGCTGGAGCATATGCATGTAGTTCAAATTTGAATTATGCACATAAAATGCCTAGAAAACCCAGTTAATGTATAAAAATGTCGATATGAACCATGAAAAAAATCCAAAATTAAACACAACACTCCTGTTGTTCTATGTTGACACTAGAAAAATTTTCAAAGCAATAAGAGGCAAAGGATATCGTTTCGTCCCCAAATGTAACATCCCAAATTTTCAATTTGGAATGTTATACATTAGAGCATCGTTGCATATCATATTTTATTTGCATTTTGGTTGATCCTAGAAATTCTACGCAACTCAAGTACCCACGGAGAGAGTTAGGGATTTCGTTATTTTCATATTTGAGTTTTCTCGAATTTTGAAAATAGGATCATTTGATTTTATTTATTTTATCTTCAATTATTTCATTTATAAAAATAAGAGAGAGAGAATAAAATGACTTTCCAAAAAAAAAGAAATATTGAGGATTTAATAAAAAATCATATTTTATTTTATTTGGTGTTTTGGCTATTTTATTTGAATTTAGGAAAAATTGCACGTTTTTCAAAATTGCCTTTTAGGGCCAAGAAAATGTTCATTTCGTTCTAAATATTTTATTTAGACGGTGAAAATTTATTTTGGTATTTTTAGAATTTTATTATATTTTTTTGATTTTTTTAGTTCCGGCGGAATTGTTTAAAAAAAAACGTGCCCGCACCCGACTGGGCCGAAGGCCCAGCAGAGCCAGGCCAGCCCGCCTCTGCGCCGCCGCCTCCGCGCCTCGCGCTGCCGCCGCCGACCCGGACTAGGAGTCCAAGCCGGACTCCTCTCCGCCGCCGCCTTGGCCCCTCCCCCAAGCCGCCGTCTCCCCCCCTTTAAAAGCCACCCGGGCCCCCCCTGGAGCCCCAAGTCGGCGCCGCCGCCTCCCGAGCCGCCGCCGCCTTCGCCCGCCACCGCCGAAGCCCGCCGCCGCCGGAGACCCTCACCGCCGCCGCCGGAGCCGCGCCGCCTCCCACCGCCCCGCCACCCCACGCCGTCCCGCCGCCGCGCCGGAACCCAGCCGGAGCCGAGCCGAGGTAGCTGCCCCGCCGCCCCGGTTTTTCTAAAGAAACTGATCCGGTTTTTTAAACCCTAGGTTCTTTTTTAGATCGTCTTGTTTTGTTTTTTCGGTTTTCTTATTTAGCGAGCGTTCGCTCGTTCGTTCGTTTTAACGACTGCGTTCTTCATTTAGCTACTGTTAACGAACGTCCGTCGTTAAACAGTTCATCAGTTTTTCTTTTTCTTGGCTTTTTCCGCGATTATATCTGATCGCGATTTCAGATCCGATTTTCGTTTTTCTTTTCGCTCGTTTAGCGGAATCAGGCGATTCAAGCGCCTAGAGTTTCGTCCCGAAGCTCTTTTTCCATTTAACCAGCTCAGACAAGTTTTTGCTTCGGTAAAATTTGACTTAGGTCCAGATTAGTAAACGAAGCTTGTTTCTTTTGCCGTTTGATTTTTGTTGCTTCGTTTGATTTGATTCTTTTTGCAAACCGGAGTTCTTAAGTTGAACTTTCTGGTAAATCCCTTATTTGAGTTTTACCTATACATTAGATGAGTACTTATTGTATGCTTGTTTATTTGCAATAGAGTACCCGGAGTGCGTCGCTTGCTACTTCGAATCGCTAGGTTTCCCGGATCATCAGCAAGGCAAGTAACACTTTGATCATACCTCTTTTACTACCCAGTTTTATTGCATTAGATCAACCCTCAAACATTGCATGATTGGGATCTAATTAAATTTTGGGTTCTGGGAAGTAGATGAGGTAGTACCTATTGCCCTGTTTATTATCAAACCCTTGGGAGTTACTTCTACGTTTGCTTATATTGTTATGCTATGCTAGTAGACGTGGATTGGGTTTGAGTGTTACCGTGACAGATGTGAGATTGTTAATTAATGGTTAAACTTAAGGTGGCAACTAAAACACACATCTGGGTGGATTGACGTACCTGGGTATTCCAGTATTGCCTGTTTTTCTTTTGGACCGCCACCCAGGCTCAAAGGGATCATGAGATTATTCATGCTAGAAACTTCCGTGTGCAGCCACAAGCTATTATGGGTTCTAGCATAGTTGAGTAGGTTGTGTGAGCTCTTGAAGAGGTAGACTAGCAGATGTAGGGGATGTAGGTGGTACTGTCTACCCGGAGTAGAGAGTTAACGCTTCTGAAAGATTGTGTCTCGAGAATCCCAACGGAGGAGATCGAGTCTTGTGTGGAAAGTGCGCAAACCTCTGCAGAGTGTACAATCTAATCATGGTTAGCCGTGTCCCCGGTTATGGACAACTTGAGTATCTAGTATCTGGATTTTCATGTGAATCTCATCATGTTACTTTAATTAATTTTGTTGGGTTTTGATGATGATACTTAATTGGGATTGAGAATGCTGTCAACCATTCTCAATGTTTAACAACCACCATGATAGTTAAATAAAATTTATTCCTTTGCAGTAGGGAAAAATTGGCTTTTCGCAAAACTGTAACCATAGAGCCTTCTACCAGCCATATATGCATATAGTATAGCATTATTCTGTTCATTACTCTCTATGTGTTACATTGCCAGCATATTCCATGTGCTGACCCGTTTTCGGGCTGCAACGTTTCATGTTGCAGACTTTTCAGACGACGAGTAAGGTGCCTTAGGTCATGGTTCTATACTCAGTGATGCCGTTGGAGTTGATGGACTCACTTATCTTCCAAGCCTTCCGCTGTTATCGTTATTAGATGGCCTTAAGCCATATTTATTGTAATAAGTTCTCTTTTGGAGACATTCGATGTAATAAGTGTGTGATTGCTACTCTGTTATAAATCCTTCGAGTACTGTGTGTGTCAGCATTACTGATCCAGGGATGACACTGATGCACAGAGACTTGACCATCTGAGGTCTGGTCGCTACAAGATGGTATCAGAGCACACGCTGAATATAGGACACAACCACTAAGCTTAAACCATAGATCACTACTCTCTTCTCATTTCTGACTCCTCTCCATTTTCTACTCTTTTAGGATGGCGGATGCAAGGAACAAGTTCATGCAACCAGATGAGGATACACCCTTTGGACGCCACTTGAAGGAAGTCACTAGATACCTGAACATCGGAATTCCAAGCTTCACCGGAACCTACAACGCCACACTACCAGAAGAGGAGCGTTGGTTGATTCAAGTTCAAGTACCAGGAAGGACGTTCATGCCCGTCACTGAGCCCATAGAGTTTTCCTTTGATGCACCAACCTGGAGTCTAGGAAGGAGCATCACAGCCCACATTACCATGGGACGCATTGGAGAAGTTTACCACAAGGAGCTTAAGGATACTATCTACCAGATTTGTGGGCGCCGAGATGAGCAATGGGAGATGATCAGCACCAATAAGGATAGATCAATTGCAGCTTTCATCCTGGAGTTAAACCAGCACATTCGTCGCCAGGAGAACCAGATGTGTGCAGGCATGACGGATTTGAAGAAGGCATTGACCAAGATCACGGAGCTGGAGGAAGAACTCAAGTCTACATGCGATGGATATGAGGAGGAGATAGCCACGTTATTGGAGAAGAATGACGACCTGGAAAAGAAGATCGGAGTATTCATGGGAGACCCAGCACCAGGAGGAGAAGACGATGATTGCACTTGCCCGGATAACTACATCATCATCGACGACACCGACTCAGACCCCAGTGAAGATGACTTTGTTGATGAAGCTGGAGCAGATATCATGGAGTCTTCGACCGATCAAAATTTCTAGTAGACCACCATATCAGTAGTAGTATACCCCATGTATATAGTATAGTCCGAGCACTTTGTAACGATAGTTAGATCGATTGTATGCCCTTGTTTGAATTGATTGAGTGATATTGTTTGCTTTTGTCTCATGTGCATATGGGTAGTGTTTTCTCTCTAGAACTCATTCTATTCTGACTTCTCATCTTTTCTAAAACCCTCAGATGCCTCCGAGACGTGACACCGGATTTGCTTTCCCGCCGGAGCTCACCCAGTTGATCCAGCAGCAGAATGCGTTGATGCAGTTACTAGTCCAGAATCAGAATCAGGGGAACAACAACAACAACAACCCACCACCTCCACCACCTGTTGATCACTTAACCCGTTTCCTTAGACTGAATCCGCCGGTGTATTCCAGTAGCACCGAGCCGATTGTTGCAGATGATTGGCTCCGCAAAGTTGGAAGGGAGTTGACCACTGCAGGATGCACAGATGCGGAAAGAGTGCGTTTTGCCGCACATCAGCTTGATGGACCCGCAACATCATGGTGGGAGAATTACACAGCCACACACCCTATTGACACTGTCACATGGGACCAGTTTCAGCAAGCTTTTCGTACCGCCCATGTTTCAGCAGGAGCTATGGCCATGAAGAAGCGTGATTTTCGCAACTTACGCCAGGGAGGACGCACCGTAGGCCAGTATGTGGAGGACTTTAGTAAACTAGCACGTTATGCCCCAGATGACGTTGCTACAAATGCAGCCAAGCAGGAGCAGTTTCTGGAAGGACTGGATGATGAGCTGAGCATGCAGTTGATGGTAGAAACCTTCAACAACTACCAGGAGTTGGTAGATAGAGCTCTCATGATTGAAGGGAAGCGGCAACAGATTGAAAACCGTAAGAGGAAGTATGGACAAGGGAAGTACAATTCTGGAGCTCAGCAGAAGCCACGTTTTACCCCAAAATCGGGAGGACCATTTCAGCATACCCATGGAGGAGGTTCGCACAACCATAATGGCCCCAAGAATGGTAATGGGAATGGAGGAAGCAACAGCCAGAACCGTACTAACCCTTCAACCCCAGCTAAGAGAGACCTGAGCCAAGTCACTTGCTTTAAGTGTCAGAAGACTGGACATTATGCCAATGACTGTCCTGAAGCCCAGAATGGAAATGGCAATGGAAGCTCTGGGAAGAAGCCGAACCCTTTCAACAAAGGACATGTGAACCACGTTAGCGTGGAGGAGGTTGAAGCTCAGCCAGATGCAGTAATAGGTAAGTTTTTGGTTAAGTCATTTACTGCACTCGTTCTTTTTGATACTGGTGCATCGCATTCATACATATCAAGGGGATTTGTGGATAAGTATAAACTGCCAACCCAAGCCCTTAGGTCACCCATGTTAGTAACCTCGCCAGGAGCAGAGTATATGGCTAGTTTATGTTGTGATCGGTTACCATTAAGGATTGGTAACTACGTGTTTCCCTCGGACCTAATAGTATTGGAATCGCAAGGATTGGATGTGATATTAGGCATGGATTGGTTATCGAAGTATGGAGGGAACATTGAGTGCGCCAGTAAGTCGATTTTTCTTACCACCCCAGAAGGAAGAAGGATTAAGTATGTATCCTGACATATGCCGAAGAGGACTCTGGTGAATTCCTTATCAGGAGTTGTACAGGAGGAAGTACCAGTGGTGAAGGATTTTCCTAACGTATTTCCAAAAGAGTTGCCAGGCATGCCACCGGATAGAGACATTGAGTTTTTGATTGAGCTTTTGCCAGGCACAGGGCCAATATCTAAGAGACCGTACAGAATGCCCGCAAAAGATTTGGAGGAGATTAAGAAGCAGATTAAGGAGTTACTGGATAAAGGCTATATTCGCCCAAGTTCTTCACCTTGGGGATCGCCAGTGCTTCTAGTGGAGAAGAAGGATGGATCGTTAAGGATGGTTGTTGATTATCGAGGACTGAATGAAGTGACCATCAAGAACAAGTACCCACTACCGATGATCAATGATTTGTTTGACCGATTGCAAGGAGCTAAGGTATTTTCCAAGATCGATCTGCGATCGGGATACCATCAGTTGAAGATTCGAGAGCAGGATATACCTAAGACGGCTTTTATCACCAGGTATGGGCTATATGAGTATACCGTTATGTCATTTGGTCTGACTAACGCCCCTGCTTATTTCATGAACCTGATGAACAATGTGTTTATGGAGTTTTTGGATAAGTTCGTCGTAGTGTTCATTGATGACATTTTGGTCTACTCAAAGAACAAAGAGGAGCATAAGGAGCATTTGCGTTTGGTACTTGAGAAGCTCAGAAGACTGACAAGGAGATTACCGAAATAAAGGAAAGGAAGAGCAAAGGAAAAGCTAAGGGATTTCATGAGGATGAGCACGATACCTTATGGTTTGAGGACTGCGTTTATGTGCCTAACGACCCGGAGATTAGGAAGTTGATTCTGCAAGAGGCCCATGATTCACCGTATTCGATTCACCCAGGAAATACCAAGATGTATTTGGATTTGAAGGATACTTTCTGGTGGACCGGAATGAAGAAGGATATTGCGGAGTATGTAGCAGTTTGTGATGTATGTCAGAGAGTGAAGGCAGAGCATCAGAAGCCAGCAGGATTGCTACAGCCATTGCTGATACCTGAATGGAAGTGGGATAAGCTAGGTATGGATTTTATCACGGGATTGCCCAGGACTCGTTCAGGCTATGACTCTATATGGGTTGTAGTCGATTGTTTGACGAAAGTAGCTCGTTTCATCCCAGTGTAGACCACGTACAGCAGTGCTAAGTTGGCAAAGATATACATGACCAGGAACGTATGTCCGCATGGAGTTCCGAGGAGCATTGTATCAGATAGAGGAACCCAATTTACCTCAAAGTTTTGGCATCAATTACATGAAACCTTGGGTACCAGGCTAGAGTTCAGTGCAACCTTTCATCCACAGACAGATGGACAGACCGAAAGAGTAAATCAGATTTTGGAGGACATGTTGAGAGCTTGTGCGCTAGATTATGGATCTAGTTGGGGTGACAATTTGCCATATGCAGAGTTTTCTTACAACAAAAGTTATCAATCCAGTCTGAAGATGGCCCCTTTCGAAGCTTTGGACGGAAGGAGGTGTAGAACACCATTGTTATGGGATGAAGTTGGAGACCGCCAGTTGTTTGGACCAGATCTGATTAAGGAGTCTGAACAGAAGGTGAAGTTGATTCGCGATAGGCTCAAGGTAGCCCAATCCAGGCAGAAAAGCTATGCGGATTCAAAACGCACGGAGAGAGTTTACGAAGTCGGAGACCGAGTTTATCTTCGTGTATCCCCACTTCGAGGAGTTAAGCGCTTTGGAGTTAAGGGAAAGTTAGCGCCACGATTTGTAGGACCATATAAAGTTTTGGAACGTATGGGAGAAGTTGCTTACAAGTTGGAATTGCCCGAAGGATTTTCAGGAGTTCACGATGTGTTCCACGTTTCCCAGTTGAAGAAGTGCCACGCAGAGATGGCTGATATACCGCTAAGAGATACCGTGCCGCTGGAAGCGATTCAGTTGGATAGCGATTTGACCTACGAGGAGAAACCAGTTAAGATTCTCGAATATGCCAGCCGAGTCACACGCAACAAGGTTATCAAGTTTTGCAAAGTTTAGTGGAGCCACCATACCGAGGATGAAGCCACCTGGGAGCGAGAGGAAGATCTACGGAAGGACCACCCTCACCTATTTTCTAGCCAACCCGAATCTCGAGGGCGAGATTCATCTTAAGGGGGGTAGGTTTGTAACATCCCAAATTTTCAATTTGGAATGTTATACATTAGAGCATCATTGCATATCATATTTTATTTGCATTTTGGTTGATCCTAGAAATTCTACGCAACTCAAGGACCCACGGAGAGAGTTGGGGATTTCGTTATTTTCATATTTAAGTTTTCTCGAATTTTGAAAATAGGATAATTTGATTTTATTTATTTTATCTTCAATTATTTCATTTATAAAATTAAGAGAGAGGGAATAAAATGACTTTCCCAAAAATAAGAAATATTGAGGATTTAATAAAAAAATTCATATTTTATTTTATTTGGTGTTTTGGCTATTTTATTTGAATTTAGGAAAAATTGCACGTTTTTCAAAATTGCATTTTAGGGCCAAGAAAATGTTCATTTCTTCTAAATATTTTATTTAGACGGTGAAAATTTATTTTGGTATTTTTAGAATTTTATTTTATTTTTTTGATTTTTTTAGTTTCGGCGGAATTGTTTAAAAAAACGCACCCGCACCCGACTGGGCCAAAGGCCCAGCTGAGCCAGTCCGGCCCGCCTCTGCGCCGCCGCCTCCGCGCCACGCGCCGCTGCCGCCGACCCGGACTAGGAGTCCGAGCCGGACTCTCTCCGCCGCCGCCTTGGCCCCTCCCCCAAGCCGCCGTCTCCCCCCCTTTAAAAGCCACCCCGGGGCCCCCTGGAGCCCCAAGTCGCCGCCGCCGCCCCCCGAGCCGCCGCTGCCCCTCACCGCCGCCGCCGGAGCCGCCGCCGCCTCCCGCCGTCGCCTCCCGCCGTCGCCGCCGCAGCCCCGCCACCCCACCGGAGCCCCGCCGGAGCCGAGCCGAGGTAGCTGCCCCGGTTTTTCTAAAGAAACCGATCCGGTTTTTTTTGAAAACCCTAGGTTCTTTTTTTAGATCGGTTCGTTTTGGTTTTTTTCGGTTTTCTTATTTAGCGAGCATTCGCTCGTTCGTTCGTTTTAACGAACGCGTTCTTCGTTTAGCTACTGTTAACGAACGTCCGTTCGTTAAACAGTTCGTCAGTTTTTCTTTTTCTCGGATTTTTCCGCGATTATTTCTGATCGCGATTTCAGATCCGATTTTCGTTTTCGTTTTTCTTTTCGCTCGTTTATCGGAATTAGGCGATTCAAGCGCCTAGAGTTTCGCCTCGAAGCCCTCTTTCCGTTTAACCAACTCAAACAAGTTTTTGTTTCGGTAAAATTTGACTTAGGTCCAGATTAGTAAACGAAGCTTCTTTCTTTCGCCGTTTGATTTTTGTTGCTTCGTTTGATTTGATTCTTTTTGCAAACCGGAGTTCTTAAGTTGAACTTTTTGGTTAAATCCCTTATTTGAGTTTTACCTGTGCATTAGATGAGTACTTATTGTATGCTTGTTTGTTTGCGATAGAGTACCCGGAGTGCGCCGCTTGCTACTTCGAATCGCTAGGTTTCCCGGATCATCAGCAAGGCAAGTAACACTTTGATCATACCTCTTTTACTACCCAGTTTTATTGCATTAGATCAACCCACAAACATTGCATGATTAGGATCTAATTAAATTGTGGGTTCTGGGAAGTAGATGAGGTAGTACCTATTGCCCTGTTTATTATCAAACCCTTGGGAGTTACTTCTACGTTTGCTTATATTGTTATGCTATGCTAGTAGACGTGGATTGGGTTTGAGTGTTACCATGACAGATGTGAGATTGTTAATTAATGGTTAAACTTAAGGTGGCAACTAAAACACACATCTGGGTGGATTGAGGTACCTGGGTATTCCAGGATTGCCTGTGTTTCTTTTGGACCGCCACCCAGGCTCAAAGGGATCATGAGATTATTCATGCTAGAAACTTCCGTGTGCAGCCACAAGCTATTATGGGCTCTAGTATAGTTGAGTAGGTTGTGTGAGCTCTTGAAGAGGTAGACTAGCAGATGTAGGGGATGTAGGTGGTACTGTCTACCCGGAGTAGAGAGTTAACGCTTCTGAAAGACTGTGTCTCGGTCATCCGTTTCTCAAACACCATGAAGTGCGAGAATCCCAACGGAGGAGATCGAGTCTTGTGGGGAAAAATGCGCAAACCTCTGCAGAGTGTAGAATCTAATCATGGTTAGCCGTGTCCCCGGTTATGGACAACTTGAGTATCTAGTATCTGGATTTTCATGTGAATCTCATCATGTTACTTTAATTAATTTTGTTGGGTTTTGATGATGATACTTAATTGGGATTGAGAATGCTGTTAGTTGGGATTGAGAATGCTGTCAACTATTCTCAATGTTTAACAACCACCATGATAGTTAAATAAAATTTATTCCTTTGCAGTAGGGAAAAATTGGCTTTTCGCAAAACTGTAACCATAGAGCCTTCTACCAGCCATATATGCATGTAGTATAGCATTATTCTGTTCATTACTCTCTATGTGTTACATTGCCAGCATATTCCATGTGCTGACCCGTTTTCGGGCTGCAACGTTTCATGTTGCAGACTTTTCAGATGACGAGTAAGGTGCCTTAGGTCGTGGTTCTATACTCAGTGATGCCGTTGGAGTTGATGGACTCACTTATCTTCCAAGCCTTCCGCTGTTATCGTTATTACATGGCCTTAAGCCATATTTATTGTAATAAGTTCTCTTTTGGAAACATTCGATGTAATAAGTGTGTGATTGCTACTCTGTTATAAATCCTTCGAGTACTGTGCGTGTCAGCATTACTGATCCAGGGATGACACTGATGCATAGAGACTTGACCATCAGAGGTCTGGTCGCTACACCAAAGGTGGCACGTTCTCTACCGAAACCATCACGCTTGTTGTGAGAAGGTTGTACCCAAACCTGCCCCAAATGGGACAAATTTTTTACCACGGCATGTTGATGCCGCTCCATGATAACATGCCAAGTTTAATGAATTTCAGACGAGTTTTGGATTTACTAGAATTTAAAACCAAGTATCTGAATGTTTGCGGCCGAGTGACGGTGGCAGGGTGTTTGACATTCATTCCCATTTCTTGCATTGGACCTAAGCATGCAACCAAGGACACATATTTGATTTTTCAACCAATTTATATGCACTAGAGAATGTGCATGTAGTTCAAATTTGAATTACGCACATAAAATGCCTAGAAAACCCAGTTAATGTATAAAAATGTCCAAACGAACCACGAAAAATTCCAAAATTAAACACAACACTCCTGTTCTTCTATGTTGACACTAGAAAAAAATTGGAAGCAATAAGAGGCAACGGATATCGTTTCGTCTCCAAAGGTCGCACGTTCCCTACCGAAATGTAACACCCCGCATGTAACTGGCCATATTTGTAACTCTGACTCTTGCCATTTTCGGCTTTGTGATATGTTTTTCCCTCCGTTGTCGGGTTTTGTCTTTCATTTTGTATGTTGTCATGTCATGCATTTTCATATCATGTCATCATGTGCATTGCATTTGCATACGCGTTCGTCTCATGCATCCGAGCATTTTCCCCGTTGTCCGTTTTCCAATCCGGCGCTCCTATCTCCTCCGGTGCACCCCTCTTGTTTTCTTTCGTGTGCGTGTGTCAAACTTTCTTGGAATGGACCGAGGCTTGTCAAGTGGTCTTAATATACCACCCGGAGACTACCGGTCAAGTTTCGTTCCATTCGGAGGTCGTTTGGTACTCCATCGGTTAACCGGGCATCCGCAAGTCCATTTGAGTGTCCAGCAAAAACCCCCTCTAAAACCAGCCCAAAACCCACCAAACTCTCTTCCATGCTCTAGGTCGTTCGATCACGATCGTGTGGGCGAAAACCGCACCTATTTGGAGTCTCCTAGCTCCCTCTACCTATTTATTGGCATCTCCCCCGTAAACGAATCGCAAATCAACCCTAGAAAAATCGCCTCTCCGCGGGCGGACGCGTCCAGCGCCGCCGGACGAAGTCGCCGCCGCCCCCGCGGCCAACCCGCGTCTGCCACGTGGCCCCGCCGACCGCCGCCGCCGAAGCCCGCCCGGGCCCGGGGCAAGCCCTCCCGGCCCGCGCGCGCCGCCGCCGGCCGACTCCGCCCGGATCCCGCGCCGCGCCGGTGCTCCGCCGCTCATCGCCGGCCGCCGCCCGTCGCCGCCGCCGGTGCCGCCGCCATCCGCCCCCGCAGCTCCGCCGCCCGAGGCGCCGCCCCGCCGCCGCCGGCGCCGGGCCTCGCCCCCGTCGTCCTCCGGCCTCCTCTCCCATCCGCCATCGCCGCCGACGAAGCCCCGTCGAGGAGCTCCCCCGATCTGGATCTCTCTCTCGGTAGCCGTTGACTTTCCCCTCGCCTTTTTTTCCTAAGTCATAAAATTTCATCAGCATATGCCCCTGTTCGTATTGCGATAACTCTGTGCATGTAGCTCCGATTCGTGCGTGTAATATGTAAAATTGTTCGTCTCGTGATGCTCTTCATTTTGATCAATTGCACCATGTTCATTAGAGGTCATCTTGATGCCCAAATCTTCGTTGGAAGAGGGCTAGTTGCTGTTATTCTCTGGTTCTTATTAGAACTTGGAGATTTGTCATTTTTGTATCATTTAATCTGTCCATCTTGCTGTAGGTATGCTTGGTTTGTCATGCATTGCTCTGTAGTGAGTGCATCAAGCTCACAAAGAGGCCTACATATTATCATTTCTGCCATGCTCTGTTTTCTGCTAAGTCTGAAACCTGATAACGAAACTTGCTATGTTTCCATGCTTGCCATCATATCTTCTGGTCCTTTTTGGCTTATGGTCAGTAAGGGAATTTTGTCATGTGCTTTTAGTAGAACACTTCCATGCCTTGTTTTGCTATGTTAAGTTCCTGTAGCATGTTGATTTCGTGCTCTGAACATTGCTACCTGAAGCTGTTTACTGCCATGTCCAGTTTTTCACTAAGTCTGTGAACCTGTAATCTTTTGCACTTTTGCCATGCTTGTTTGAGCTTGATATGTTGTGAACTAGCCGTAACTCAGTGTTCATCTTTTGTCAAGCATCTCCTGTAGATTACTTCCATGTGCTTTGTTGCTATGTTGGGGTGCTGTAGAATTGTTGCTTGTTGCATTTTAAGTGCTATCATGCTGTTAATCGCAGATTCGTGTCATTCTTGTTTTGCTTGCCATTTGCAAACCGTGCATCCGTTTCCAGTGATCTTTATATCGATTTCGACCGAAATCATCTCATCTTTCCAGTGGCATGCTTGTTTTGCCAAGTTACTGCCATGTTCATCATTTTCCTTCCGGAGCACGCATATGCATCGCATATCATATCTTGCACATCATACATGTTTTGCATCATGTTGCTTGTGCATTTCTCGTTGTTGATTGTGGTTCCGTTTGTTTGTGTTCTTGTCTTGGGTAGAGCCGGGAGACGAGTTCGTGAACGAGGAACCTGTCGAGTACGCTTACGAGGATCAAGCTTTCGACAACTCTGAGAACCTTGCAGGCAAGATGACCACCCCTCGAAATCACTTCTATCTTTGCTTTGCTAGTTATTCGCTCTATTGCCATGCTCCGCTACCTATCACTTGCTATATCATGTCACCCATTTGCCATGTCAGCCCCTAACCATCCTTTCCTAGCAAACCGTTGTTTGGCTATGTTACCGCTTTTGCTCAGTCCCTCTTATAGCGTTGCTAGTTGCAGGTGAAGTTGAAGTTTGTTCCATGTCGGAACATGGATATGTTGGGATATCACAATATCTCTTATTTAATTAATGCATCTATATATATTTGGTAAAGGGTGGAAGGCTCGGCCTTATGCCGGGTGTTTTGTTCCACTCTTGCCGCCCTAGTTACTGTTATACCGGGATTATGTTCCTTGAGTTTGCGTTCCTTACGCGGTCGGGTGATTTATGGGACCCCCTTGACAGTTCGCCTTGAATAAAACTCCTCCAGCAAGGCCCAACCTTGGTTTTACCATTTGCGACCTATACCTTTTTCCCCCGGGTTTTCTAGAGCCCGAGGGTCATCTTTATTTTAAACCCCCGGGCCAGTGCTCCTCTGAGTATTGGTCCAAACTGTCAGTCGCCGGTGGCCACCAGGGGCAACTCTGGGCTCGCCTATCGGAAGCTTGGACAATCCGGTGCGCCCTGAGAACGAGATATGTGCAGCTCCTATCGGGATTTGTCGGCACATTCGGGCGGCTTTGCTGGTCTTGTTTTACCATTGTCGAGATGTCTTATAAACCGGGATTCCGAGACTGATCGGGTCTTTCCGGGAGAAGGTTTATCCTTCGTTGACCGTGAGAGCTTATGATGGGCTAAGTTGGGACACCCCTGCAGGGTATTATCTTTCGAAAGCCGTGCCCGCGGTTATGAGGCAGATGGGAATTTGTTAATGTCCGGTTGTAGATAACTTGTCACTTGACCCAATTAAAATACATCAACTGCGTGTGTAGCCGTGATGGTCTCTTCTCGGCGGAGTCCGGGAAGTGAACACGGTCTGGGTTATGTATGACGTAAGTAGGTGTTCAGGATCACTTCTTGGTCATTGTTAGATGACGTCCGTTCCTTTGCTTCTCTCCTCGCTCTCATTTGCGCAAGTTAGCCACCATATATGCTTTTGCCGCTGCAGCTCCACCTCATTACACCATTCTCCCCTACAAGCTTAAATAGTCTTGATCTCGCGGGTGTGAGATTGCTGAGTCCCCGTGACTCACAGATTCTACCAAAACAGTTGCAGGTGCCGACGATGCCAGTGCAGATGATGGCGTCGATCTCAAGTGGGAGTTCGACGAGGAACGTGGTCGTTACTATGTGTCTTTTCCTGATGATCAGTAGTGGAGCCCAGTTGGGACGATCGGGGATCTAGCATTTGGGGTTGTCTTATTTTCATCTGGATTTGACCGTAGTCGGTCTATATGATTGGATTTTGGATGATGTATGAATGATATTTATGTATTGTGTGAAGTGGCGATTGTAAGCCAACTCTTTATCCCATTCTTGTTCATTACATGGGATTGTGTGAAGATGACCCTTCTTGTGACAAAACCACTATGCGGTTATGCCTCTAAGTCGTGCCTCGACACGTGGGAGATATAGCCGCATCGTGGGCGTTACACGAAACCATCACGCTTGTTGTGGGAACCTTATACCCAAACCTGCACCAAATGGGACAAAAAAATTACCACAACATGTTGATGTTGCTCCATGATAGCTCGCCAAGTTTAATGAATTTCAAATGAGTTTTGGATTTACTAGAATTTAAAAGCCAGGTATCTCAATGTTTGCGGCCAAGTGACGGTGGCATGGTGTTTGACATTCATTCCCATTTCTTGCATGGGACCTAAGCATGCAACCAAGGACACAGATTTGATTTTTCAACCCGTTTATATGCACTGGAGCATGTGCATGTAGTTCAAATTTGAATTATGCACATAAAATGCCTAGAAAACCAAGTTAATGTATAAAAATGTCCAAACAAACCATGAAAAAATCCAAAATTAAACACAACACTTCTGTTGTTCTATGTTGACACTAGAAAAAAATTGGAAGCAATAAGAGGCAATGGATATCATTTCGTCCCTAAAGGTGGCACGCTCCCTACAGAAACCATCATGCTTGTTGTGAGAAGCTCTGATTTGTGAGAAGCTTATACCCACCTGCCCCAAATGGGACAAAAAAAATACCACGGCATGTTGATGCCACTCCATGATAGCATGCCAAGTTTCATGAATTTCAGACGAGTTTTGGATTTACTAGAATTTAAAAAGCAGGTATCTCAATGTTTGCGACCGAGTGACGGTGGCAGGGTGTTTGACATTCATTCTCATTTCTTGCATGGAACCTAAGCATGCAACCAAGGACACATATTTGATTTTTCAACCCATTTATATGCACTGGAGCATGTGCATGTAGTTCAAATTTGAATCATGCACCTGAAATGCCTACAAAACCAAGTTAATGTATAAAAAGTCCAAACGAACCCTGAATAATTCCAATTTTTTTGACGACGCACCTATAGTTGCATGTTGATAAAAGTTCTAGCAATTCAAACACCATCCTTTGCAGCTGTGACCCCATTATGTAATTCAAATCAAGATAAAAAGTCAAGTAGATCGCACACAGTTTATTATCACCAACCGTGTGAGATGCAGCACAAAATATCTTGGAGCACCATCGGAGTGTCAAGCACACTAGCCCACTCCTCAAATATCATTTCACTGTTCAACCGTCACCAGTGAAAGATGGGGACATGGACCGGGGTCGTGAGGGCAACTTCGGCGCCCACTCCGGAGAGAGCGCGGCCGCAACCGCCAGGCGCGTGCTAACAAGCTTCGTGAGGGCGACCGCAATCTGCGTCCGGGCGGCCAAGGCAGCCCAAACGGTCGCTGTTGCTTCTTAGGCGGCGGCAGCAGTATCTGCCTTGGGGATAGCAACTGCCAAGAGCGGCACAACAGCTGTCTGTTCCGTAGCGGCGGCCTTAGCCCTGATGGAGGCCGCCCACGACCATGTGGAGGCCGTCCACGCCCAGCTCGTGGCGGTCACCGCACAAATCAACGAAGCTTCTCCGACAACGGTCGGCAACCCACGGCCGAAGAGTTTGCAATCGCCGAGAGCGTTCGAGCAGCCGTCCGTTCCTGCTCAGCATATCTTGCCATGACGGAGCGCGCCAAAGCCCAGATCGCGGCCGCCCACGCTCAGCTCGTGGCGGCCTATTCCAAAGATATGGTGGACACAGATGGCGAGATGCTTTCCAATTATGGTGCGACTGATGCCATGGAGCCCCTTCCCCAGGAGACCGTCGGGCTGGACATGGAGGCGACAGCGGAGATCGACAAGCACCAGCCGTACTAGTACTCTTTGTTTTGTTTAATTAAGAGCACTGGTATTTAAGTTATTAGAGTAATGTTTAGGTCAATTAGCTCTGTTTAATTGCTGAACTTGCTCGATTAAGAAGTGTGGGTGTGCTGTAGTCTCCTTTGTGTACCCAAATTATGCCATGACGTGGATGACCACTGTAACCAGGAAATTTGAACCAAAATTTTGATGTTCAAACTCATCACACACGGGTTAAGCTATCTGAATCGTTTGTGATGTTCACATATCGTAAACAGTCCTGAATAAGGGACCGTGTCTGATGACACTTTGTGCGCCAGTTTTTTCGCTGAAGCGATCCCAAATTTTTGGCTTCCTTGGAAATATCTACCTCCCTGCCCCCTCCCCCTTACCAAAAGCCACATTTCCCTATTTTCGCCATCCAAGTTGAAACCTTCACTCCTTGCTTGCAGTGCTGCCTCCTCGCCGGCGACCCTCCTTCACACTGCTAGGCCTCGCCCATCCAGGCATGTAATCCACACCCGGCCCCCATCCTCCTCCTCCTCCTTCCACATCCCACATGCCCCGACCGCCGGCGCGACACCTTCCACCCAAATCACCGACCCCTCCACCAAATAAGCACCGCCCTAAGCCATGGTACACACAGTATAGCCAGGATCTCAAGGAGCATTTGGCAGCGGAGAAGCAAATCGCAGCTGCACGCGCGGATGAGGTCGCGATGGCTGCCATCGTGCCGACCCCCAGAGCTTGGAGGAGCACCTCGTCGCTGAGGCCACCGTCGATGCCTCGCGCGCCGACGCCGCGACGCGGTTGGCTGCTTTGAATGATAATTCATGGCGTTTTCTTGAGGCCACTATCGGTGCCTTCGACAAAGACTACGAGGTGTTTTCTCAGCGTGCACGTGCTTACCTCATCTTGAGAGCCAGCAGGTTGTGCCCGGAGCGGCTCAGGCAACTCACCACTGCGACGAGGGCACCCACGATGCGGAGGCCTCGCCCTCTTCCATGTCCAAGGAGCCAATCGTCATCAATATCTCCGACAATGAGGAGTAGCTTGTCTTATTAGCTCACTATAAGGACCCATGTTCAGTTTGCTAGCTATTGCCTTTCCTTAACAAATTCTAGTGAATTGTATTATCTACTTTTACCATGCAATCTTTTGCTCTAGTGTATATGTTCAATATGTCGTGCAATGTGGTGTTTAGTTAACTGTTTGGTTCAATTCTGCAAATGTGATGTTCAATTCTTCAGGGTGCAATTTTCCAAGTTGTCAAGCATGCTTGGTTTGGTTAACTGTCTGATCTTCTATTAGGAGTATGTTATATTGTGCAATGTGGTGCTCAGTTAACGTTTGGTTCATTTGTTTTTGTGTTTAGTTAACTATTTGGTTCAATTCTGCAATGCGATGTTCAATTGTTGTGGGTGCATTCTGTTATTGTATACCATGTGAGAAATAAATCGAATTTGGCTGTACTAAATACATGAGAAACAAATACAATTGCTATATTTCCAAGTTGTTAAGCATGCTTGGTTTGGTTAACTATCTAATCTTCTATTAGGAGTATGTCATATTGTGCAATGTGGTGCTCAGTTAACGTTTGGTTCATTAGTTGTGGTGTTTAGTTAACTCTTTGGTTAAATTCTGCAATGCGATGTTCAATTGTTGTCGGTGCATTCTGTTATTGTATACCATGTGAGGAATAAATTGAATTTGGTTGTACAAAATACATGAGAAACAAATACAATTGCTATATTTCCAAGTTGTTAAGCATGCTTGGTTTGGTTAAATGTCTGATATTCTATTAGGAGTTTGTTATATTGTGCAATGTGGTGCTCAGTTAATGTTTGGTTCATTTGTTGTGGTGTTTAGTTAACTGCTTGGTTCAATTCTGCAATGCAATGTCCAATTATCGTGGGTAGAATTTTGTATTGTTGTGCATGTGAGGAACAAATCGAATTTGGCTGCACTTAATACATGAGAAACATATACAAGTGCTATATTTCCTAGTTCTTAATCATGCTTGGTTTGGATAAATGGGTTTTTCATGTGGCTTGAATTAATCTGATGAATCTGCAATGTGCTTATTTTTCATCAACATATTTTACTGATAGCATGCGAACCCTCACTTAACCTGATGACTAACTACCTTATATGTGTTGTAGGGAAATAATGGGAAGCACTGTGGTTTACAATCAAGGTTTGCACATGCATGGTCTTTTGTCTAATAGCACATTATTGTGCAATTGCAGGAACAATTCTAATATTTAGGTTTTTAACAATTTGGTCTTGCACATGTAGGTCTTGCTGTCAGAGGTTTTGACCCACTGTTCGACCCTTTTGCATATGGGGAAATGAGTTGTCCATGAATATCAGTCAAGTCAAGAAACTCAGAAAGATTGTTAGGATAAAGAAATTAGCGACAAAAAACAACAAGATCTTTGTCTGCACAACGAAGAAAGACATCAGTTCACTACAGGATGTTACTAACTTTTATACCTTGCCTTTTTATTCCTTTGCCCCATTTCCAATATAGAGAAGATATTTATGCACATCCTTGTTCTCAGGCCTTTCCAAACCAGTTCACTGATGATTACCTCTCAAACCACCTGTATGGTCAGGAGGCGAGGAAGGTATTCATACAACACCCACAGTTCAATATTGAAGTGTTCCTGAAGAGGACGAAGGATAGACGGTCAATCATCCACAGGCACTGGCCTAAATTTGCAAAGAACTTCAACATCAATGAAGGCTCAATATTTGCCTTCTGCTTCAGCAGTTTTCCAGATGAGATACATTTGTCTATGTACCGTCTAAGATACTAATTTCGAAAGGTTATAGATGTTGCATGTGAAACTTGATGCTGGGGTAGTTGTGTAATGGGGTAGCAGAGTGCTGAAGCTATATGATGTTGTACTCTGATGTATTTCAATTATGAAAATGAAATATATTGCGTGATTAATATGAAATGTCAATTAGATTAATAAATGGATTATGAATAATAGGATAATTAGCCTGCTAATTGGGTTTTTCTATTGCAAACGGTTATTGAGAAAACACCGTGTGTGATGCATTCAATAATGCACACAGTTTCTAGGAATAAACCGTGTTAGATTAATGAACAATCACACACAACATCCTCTTGAAAACTGTTTGCGTTAGGCCACCTGGTGCAAACGTTTACCACATAAAAACTGTGTGTGATGGACAGCCTTTGCCACACAGTTTCCTCTACGCACCGTGTGTGATGCATTCAGTAACGCAAACGATAAAATTATTAATACCGTGTGCAATGGAAACGCTATCACAAACGATTTAACGGGGAAAATTGTGTGAGATGTACTTGCGAACAGAAACGTTTTCCTTGGAGCGACTGTGTGGGATGTATATACGAACGGAAATGTTTAGCGGGGACTAACTGTGTGGGATGTACTTACGACCGTAAATGATTTCGCCTGTATAATTGTATTTTTTAGCACTACTATACGTATAACCGTATTTGGTCGCTCGTCAGTCGCACACGACCTCATTTTGCCGAGCGTGTGTGCTAGGAGGGCATATCCCCGACGGTTTCTGGGTCGAGTGGGAAGGACCCCCCTATCGCCCACACTCACTAGGCGATGGTTCCAAATGCCGTCGCGGAAAGGGGTTAAAACCGTTTGTATAGCACCTCGCTGTACCAGTGATATTGAATATGCTAAAGATGATGATATTTCTGAAACTGATGAAATTATTGAAACGAACACTTCAAAACTCCTGCTAGACCTAGATCTCCTAGATATGAATTGCCTGTTATGCCTAAGGGTTATGTTATGGATGGAGAGGTAGCTAGGGACTTTCTTGCTTGTAAGGATAGAGATGATCTTAAGAAATTATTATGCAAGTGGAAAGAAAAATCTTTGAATGCTAGAATGCAGTATGATCCTAAGTTTGCTACTTCACCTATCTTTGGTACTGATAAGGATTATGAATTCTCTGTCGATCCTGAGTTAATTACTTTGGTTGAATCTGATCCTTTCCACGGTTATGAATCTGGAACTATTGTGGCACATCTTACTAAATTGAATGATATAGCCACCCTATTTGCTCATGAGAAAAAAATTCGTTATTACTATATTCTTAAGTTGTTTCCTTTCTCGTTAAAGTGTGATGCTAAGTTATGGTTTAATTCTCTTGCTCCTTTCATAGATTAAGTAAGGGTGATGCACAGGATATGATATACTACTTCTCTGAAAAATATTTTCCTTCTCATAAGAAACAAGCTGCCTTATAGGAAATAATTAACTTTGTGCAAATTGAAGAAGAGAGTCTCCCATAAGCTTGGAGGAGGCTTCTCCAATTACTTAATGCTTTGCTTGATCATCCTCTTAAGAAAAATCAAATACTTGATACCTTTTATAATGGACTACCGATGCTTCTAGGGACCACCTAGATAGTTGTGCTGGTTGTGTTTTCAGGGAACGAACTGTTGAACAAGCTGAACTATTGTTGAATAATATATTGAGTAATGATAGTGATTGGACTCTTCCTGAACTACCTCCTTAGCCAACTTCGAAGAAATGAGGTATTCTATTTCTCAGTCCTGAAGATATGCAAGAGGCAAAGAAATCTATGAAAGAAAAATGTATTAAAGCTGAAGATGTTAAGAAATTACAACCTATTGAAGAAATACATGGTCTTGATAACCCGACACAGGTAGTAGAGGTAAACTCTCTATATAGATTTGATGAAGGTGATATTCCTCATAATAAGTCTACTAATCAATGCTTGGATGAATTTGATAACTTTATTGTTAAACAAGAAAACTTCAATGCATATGTTAGTAGGCAATTGAAACGTAATGCTTATATGCTTGACTGCTTGGGTGATTATATGATTAGAACTTTTAATGATCTCAAGATTATTAGTAAACATGCTTCCATGGTGAAAACTCAAGTAGAACAAGTTCTCAATGCTCAAAATGATTTTTTGAATGAGATGAATAGTAACAACAATAATAATGGTGTTAGGGTTATGACTAGAGGTGGTAAAATGATCCAGGAACCTTTGTATCCTGAGGGCCATCCTAACAGAATTAAGCAAGATTCTCAATGAATTAATACTGATGAAACTAGTCCTAGTAATAAAAAGAAAAAGAAAACTGATAGGACTTTGCATGCTTCTAGTAAACTTGTTGTAGACACACCTGAGAATCCTAATGATATTTCTATTTCTGATGCTGAGACACAATCAGGTGATGAACATGAACCTAGTGATAATGTTAATGATGACGTTCATGTTAACTGATACGTCTCCAACGTATCTATAATTTTTTATTGTTCCATGCTATTATATTATTTGTTTTGGATGTTTTATATGCATTAATATGCTATTTTATATTATTTTTGGGACTAACCTATTTAACTAGAGCCCAGTGTCAGTTCCTGTTTTTCCCTATTTTTGAGTTTCGCAGAAAAGGAATACCAAACGGAATAAAACCTTCACGATGATTTTTCTTGGACCATAAGACAACTAGGAGACTTGGAGATGAAGTCAGAGGAGCCACGTGACAGCCACAAGGACAGAGGGCGCGCCCCCCACTCTTGTGGGCCCCCCGTGCACCTCCTGACCTAATTCTTCCGCCTATATATTCCCAAATATCCCCAAACCACCAGAGGCACCCACAAAAACACTTTTCCACTGCCGCAACCTTCTGTTCCTGTGAGATCCCATCTAGGGACCTTTTCCGGCACCCTGTTGGAGGGGGATTCGATCACGGAGGGCTTCTACATCAACCCTATTACCCTCCCGATGAAGCGTGAGTAGTTTACCACATACCTACGGGTCCATAGCTCGTAGCTAGATGGCTTCTTCTCTCTCTCTTTGATTCTCAATACCATGTTCTCCTCGATGTTCTTGGACATCTATTCGATGTAATACTTTTTTGCGGTGTGTTTGCCGAGATCTGATGAATTGTGAATTTATGATCAGCTTATCTATGAATATTATTTGAATCTTCTCTGAATTATTTTATGCATGATTTGATATCTTTGTAATTCTCTACGAACTATCGGTTTGGTTTGGCCAACTAGATTGGTTTTTCTTGCAATAGGAGAAGTGCTTAGCTTTGGGTTCAATCTTGCAGTGTCCTTTCCCAGTGACAATAGGGGCAACACGGCACGTATTGTATTGTTTCCATCGAGGATAAAAAAGATGGGGTTTTGATCATATTGCTTGAGTTAATTCCTCTACATCATGTCATCTTACTTAATGTGTTACTCCGTTCTTTATGAACTTAATAATCTAGATGCATGCTGGATAGCGGGCAATGTATGGAGTAATAGTAGTAGATGCAAAATCGTTTCGGTCTACTTGACACGGACGTGATGCCTATATTCATGATCGTTGCCTTAGATATTGTCATAACTTTGCGCTTTTCTATCAATTGCTCGGCAGTAATTTGTTCACCCACCGTATTATTTGCTATCTTGAGAGAAGCCTCTAGTGAAACCCATGATCCCCGGGTCTATTTTCCATCATATAAGTTTCCAATCTACAATATTAGTTTCCGATCTACTATTTCTGCAATCTTTTACTTTCCAATCTATAAACCAAAAATAACAAAAATATTTACTTTATCGTTTATCTATCTCTATCAGATCTCACTTTTGCATGTAACCGTGAAGGGATTGACAACCCCTTTATCGCGTTGGATGCAATTTGTTTGATTGTTTGTGCAGGTATTAGGTGATTTGTGCATTGTCTCCTACTGGATTGATACCTTGGTTCTCAAACCGAAGGAAATACTTATCTCAACTTTGCTGCATCACCCTTTCCTCTTCAAGGGAAAAACCAATGCAAGCTCAAGAAGTAGCATTGACGCTCAACCTAGTAATGATAATGATGTGGAGATAGAACATGTTGTTGATCTTGATAACCCAGAACCCAAGAATAAAAGATATGATAAGAGAGATTTCGTTGCTAGGAAACATGGTAAAGAGAGAGAACCGTGGGTTCAGAAACCCATGCCATTTCCTCCTAAACCATCCAAGAAAAAGGATGATGAGGATTTTGAGCGCTTTGTTGAAATGCTTTGACCTGTCTTTTTGCGTATGCGTTTGACTGATATTCTGAAAATGTCTCCTTATGCTAAGTATATGAAAGATATTGTTACAAATAAAAGAAAGATACCAGAAGCTGAAATTTCCACCATGCTTGCTAATTATACTTTTAAGGGTGGAATACCAAAGAAACTAGGAGATCCAGGAATACCAACTATACCATGCTCCATTAAAAGAAACTATGTTAAAACTGCTTTATGTGATCTTGGAGCCGGTGTTAGTGTTATGCCCTTCTCTTTATATCATAGACTTGATTTGAATAAGTTGACACCAACTGAAATCTTTTTGCAAATGGCTGATAAGTCAACTACTATACCCATCGGTATTTTTGAGGATGTGCCTGTCGTGGTTGCAAATTTTACTATTTTAATGGACTTTGTTATCCTTGATATTCTCGAGGACGATAGTATGTCGATCATCCTTGGTAGACCCTTTTTGAATACTGCAGGGGCTGTTATTGATTGCAACAAGTGTAATGTTAATGGTAATGAGCATACGGTACACTTTCCAAAGAAACAACCTCAAGTTAATAGCATCAATCTATTGGAAAAATTTCAACTATTGCTATTGGAGGTTTTGAGTTCCCTAATCCTACTGTCAGAAAGAAACATGATATTCTTATTGTTGGGTTCATGCATATCCCGGTTGAGGTAACCTAGTTGTAACATCCCAAATTTTCAATTTGGAATGTTATACATAGGTCATTCATGTATATCATATTTTATTGCATTTCGTTTCGCGATCCTCGAAATTCTAAGCAACTCAAGGACCCTCGGAGAGAGTTGGGGATTTCACCGTTTTCATATTTGAATTTTATCAAATATCGAAACAAGGATCATTTGTTTTATCATTTTTCTCTCCAAAAATATGTCATATTAAAATATATGAGCGGAGATAATATGACTTCTCCAAAATAAATGAAATATTGGAGGAAAAATATTAAAATCAAATATTTGATGTTATTCGGATTTTATTGCTATTTTATTTGACTTGGGAAAAATACGCGTTTTTCAAAATTGCATTATAGGACCAAATAAATGTTCACCTTGTCCGGCATATTTTTGGAGGACGGGGAAAATTTATTTCGGGATTTTTGGAGTCCGTTTATTATTTCTTTTCTTTCTTTTTCTGCACGTCGACAAATTAAAAAAAGGAAACCGACTGCGGGCCGTACCCGACCGGGACTCCGCCCGGGGGGGCTTTATAAGCCAGGGGCCCCCTGCCCCGCAGCCCACCCGCCAGCCCACCATGCCCCGCCGCCCAAACCCTGCCCAGTTGCCGCGCGCTGATGACCCACAAGTATAGGGGATCTATCGTAGTCCTTTTGATAAGTAAGAGTGTCGAACCCAATGAAGAGCAGAAGGAAATGATAAGCGGTTTTCAGCAAGGTATTCTCTGCAAGTACTGAAATAAGTGGTAACAGATAGTTTTGTGATAGGATAATTTATAACGAGCAACAAGTAACAAAAGTAAATAAAGTGTAGCAATATGGCTCAATCCTTTTGTAGCAAAGGACAAGCCTGGACAAACTCTTATATAGAGAAAAGCGCTCCCGAGGACACATGGGAATTATCATCAAGCTAGTTTTCATCACGTTCATATGATTTGCGTTTGGTACTTTGATAATTTGATATGTGGGTGGACCGGTGCTTGGGTGCTATTCTTACTTGAACAAGCATCCCACTTATGATTAACCTCTATTGCAAGCATCCGCAACTACAACAAAAGTATTAAGGTAAACCTAACCATAGCATGAAACATATGGATCCAAATCAGCCCCTTACGAAGCAACTCATAAACTTGGGTTTAAGCTTCTGTCACTCTGGCAACCCATCATCTACTTATTACTTCCCAATGCCTTCCTCTAGGCCCAAATAATGGTGAAGTGTTATGTAGTCGACGTTCACATAACACCACTAGAGGTTAGACAACATACATCTCATCAAAATATCGAACGAATACCAAATTCACATGACTACTAATAGCAAGACTTCTCCCATGTCCTCAGGAACAAACGTAACTACTCACAAAGCATATTCATGTTCATAATCAGAGGGGTATTAATATGCATAAAGGATCTGAACATATTATCTTCCACCAAGTAAACCAACTAGCATCAACTACAAGGAGTAATCAACACTGCTAGCAACCTACTAGTACCAATCCCGGACTTGGAGACAAGAATTGGATACAAGAGATGAACTAGGGTTGTGAGAGGAGATGGTGCTGGTGAAGATGTTGATGGAGATTGCCCTCTCCCGATGAGAGGAGCGTTGGTGATGACTATGGCGATGATTTCCCCCTCCCTAAGGGAAGTGTCCCCGGCAGAACAGCTCTGCCGGAGCCCTAGATTGGTTCCGCCTCGTGGCGGCGGAGTCTCGTCCCGAAAGGTTTCTTATGATTTTTTCCTTGACGAAAGACTTCATATAGCAGAAGATGGCCACCGGAGAGCCAACAGGGGGCCCACGAGGCAGGGGGGCGCGCCCCCCACCCTCGTGGCCAGGTGGGTCCCCCTCTGGCGTACTTCTTCCGCTCAATATTTTTTATTATTTCCAAAAATGACTTTCGTGGAGTTTCAGGACTTTTGGAGTTGTGCAGAATAGGTCTCTAATATTTGCTCCTTTTCCAGCCCAGAATTCCAGCTGCCGGCATTCTCCCTCCTTATGTAAACCTTGTAAAATAAGACAGAATAGGCATAAGTATTGTGACATAACGTGTAGTAACAGCCCATAATGCAATAAATATCGATATAAAAGCATGATGCAAAATGGACGTATCAACTCCCCCAAGCTTAGACCTCACTTGTCCTCAAGCGGAAGCCGATAACGATAAATATGTCCACATGTTTAGAGGTAGAGGTGTCGATAAAATAAAATACGGACATGAGGGCATCATGATTATTCTCATAACAGCAACATATATGAATATTGTCATATGATTTCTTATGCTCAAGTAATAACCTATTCACAATGGAAAAGTATGAATCAGAAACTTTATTGAGAACTAACAAACTATAATCTCAGTCATTGAAGCACTTGCAATTTATCATAACATCAGAAAGAGTCTATGTCAGAGCTTTGTAGCAAGTCCACATACTCAACTATCATTTAGTCTTTCATAATTGCTAACACTCACGCAGTACTTGTGGTTACAGAGTTTTAATCGGACACAGAGAAAGATAGGGGCTTATAGTTTCGCCTCCCAACCTTTTACCTCAAGGGTAATGCCAACAATAATAACTCATGCTGACTTACATCCAATTAGATATATCTATCAGGATCTTTCCAACACCCTGTGCTTGCCAAAGGATAAAAGATAAAAAGGAAAGGTGAAGATCACCATGACTCTTGCATAAGGTAGAAGATAATAGTAAAAGATAGGCCCTTCGCAGAGGGAAGCAGAGGTTGCCATGCACTTTCAGGGTTGGATGCACAAAATCTTAATGCGAAAGAACGTCACTTTATATTGCCACTTGTGATATGAACCTTTATTATGCAGTCTGTCGCTTTTATTTCTTCCACATCACAAGATCGTATAAAGCTTATTTCCTCCACACCAATCAATCATACATATTTAGAGAGCAATTTTTATTGCTTGCACCGATGACAACTTACTTGAAGGATCTTACTCAATCCATAGGTAGATATGGTGGACTCTCATGGCAAAATTGGTTTAAGGGTTTTTGGAAGCACAAGTAGTATCTCTACTTGGTGCTAAGAATTTGGCTAGCATGAGGGGGAAAGACAAGCTCAACATGTTGGATGATCCATGACAATATACTTTATCTCAGATATAAGAAAACATAACCCATTACATTGTCTTCCTTGTCCAACATCAACCCTTTAGCATGTCATATTTTAATGAGTGCTCCCAATCATAAATGATGTCCAAGATAGTATATTTATATGTGAAACCTCTCTTTCTTTATTACTTCCTATTAATTGCAACGATGACCAAAGCTATGTTTGCCAACTCCCAACAATTTTTAATCATCATACTCTTTCTATGTGAAGTCATTACTCTCAATAAGATCAATATGATCTCTTTGTTTCCTTTTTATCTTTTCTCTTTTCTTTTATTCACTCAAGATCATGGCAAAATAATCAAGCCCTTGACTCAACACTAATCTTTATTATATAGCTCACGGACTCGATTACATAGAGAGATCATAAAGCAAAACTCAAAACTAGATCATGCCATAAACTTTATTCTACTAGATCAAGATACTACTAATAGGATAGAACTAAGAAAAACGGTAAAGATAGGAGTGTGATGGTGATACGATACCGGGGCACCTCCCCCAAGCTTGGCAGTTGCCAGGGGGAGTGCCCATATCCATGTGATTATGTCTCCTTCTTCGGTTAGGAAGGTGGCGGTGTTGTTGATGATGTGGGCTTGTCGTCCATCTTCAAAGGCATAAGTTCACCATCATAGAAGGATGATCGAGTCTCCGGGATCCTCAAATCTGCAGCCAAACTCATCCTTTTGAATCTATATTCATACTCACAGTTTTGATTTTGCAGGTCATAGATTTGGGCTTGAAGGTGCTCGATCTTCTCGTGAAGCTTGAAGATGGCCTCCCCAATGTTGTCAGCATCTAGCTTGTGGTTGTTGGTGAACTCCGCGATCATCATGTGGTTGGAGTTGAGTCCACGTTCCACCATCCCTTGGCACTTGAAAACTTGTTGCTCCATTGCTTCGAGCCTCGTCTCCACGCTTCCGGTCTCCTTCGGTCCCTCAACATCGCGGATGTGCAGCAACCCATCACGCATCTCAATGGTTTGAGGGTGTCGCAGCACCTCCGCGAGGTAAGGGTTGATGACCTTCTCGAAGAACTTGTCCTTGGGGGCACATGGAGACATCATGATAATCTAGATCTGTCAGAAAAACAACTCGAAACAAGAACAGAGGATATTTGCGTGATACAGGGGTCAAAAGCTTCGGGAGAATATATAATGAATTTTTACCGACCAAAATACGTATCGTGCAAGAAAACGGAGTCCGGAGAGCACACGAGGTGCCCACGAGGTAGGGGGCGCGCCCAGTAGGGTAGGGCGCGCCCTCCACCCTCGTGGAGCCCTCGTTTCCTTCCCGGACTGCTTCTTATTTTTCTATTTTTCTAAATATTCCAAAACGGAGAAATATTGCCATAAAAACTGTTTTGGAGTCGGTTTACTTACCGTACCACATACCTATTCCTTTTCGGAGTCCGAAACGTTCCGGAAAGTGTCCCTTATGTATTCCTCTGGGGTTACGATTTCAATAACATTGGTTTCAACATTTATAGGATTACCTGAGATATAATGTTTAATTCTTTGACCATTCACCACCTTCGGATTTGTGCCTTCGAAGTTGTTGATTTTTATGGCACCGGAACGATAGACCTCCTCGATAACGTAAGGACCTTCCCATTTAGAGAGAAGTTTTCCTGCAAAAAATCTTAAACGAGAGTTGTATAACAATACATAATCACCTACATTAAACTCACGCTTTTGTATCCTTTTGTCATGCCATCTTTTAACTTTTTCTTTAAACAACTTGGCATTTTCATAAGCTTGGGTTCTCCATTCATCAAGTGAGCTAATATCAAATAACCTCTTCTCACCGGCAAGTTTGAAATCATAGTCGAGCTCTTTAATAGCCCAATATGCCTTATGTTCTAGTTCGAGAGGTAAGTGACATGCTTTTCCATAAACCATTTTATATGGAGACATACCCATAGGATTTTTATATGCAGTTCTATAGGCCCATAATGCATCATCAAGTTTCTTGGACCAATTCTTTCTAGATCTATTGACAGTCTTTTGCAAAATTAATTTGAGTTCTCTATTACTCAATTCTACTTGACCACTAGACTATGGGTGATAAGGAGATGCAATTCTATGATTAACATCATACTTAGCAAGCATTTTATGGAAAGCACCATGAATAAAATGTGAACCACCATCAGTCATTAAATATCTAGGGACCCCAAACCTCGGAAAAATAACTTCTTTAAACATTTTAATAAAAGTGTTATGATCAGCACTACTAGTTGGAATAGCTTCTACCCACTTAGTAACGTAATCAACAACAACTAAAATATGTGTATAACCATTAGAGGCAGGAAAAGGTCCCATATAATCAAATCCCCAACATCAAATGGTTCAATAACAAGTGAATAATTCATATGCATTTCTTGACGTCTACTAATATTACCAATTCTTTGACATTCATTACAAGATAAGACAAACTTACGGGCATCCTTGAAGAGAGTAGGCCAATAAAAATCGGATTGCAATACCTTATGTGCAGTTCTATCTCCAGCGTGGTGTTCTCCATAAGCTTCGGAGTGACACTTGTGTAGGATCTGTTCCTGTTCATGCTCAGGTACACAACGTCTAATAACACCATCTACTCCTTTATAAAGATGTGGGTCGTCCCAAAAGTATTGTCTTAAATCATAGAAGAACTTTTTCTTTTGTTGGTATGTGAAACTAGGTGGTATAAATTTAGCAACAATATAATTAGCATAATCAGCATACCATGGAGCAGTACGAGAAGTATTTATGACATTCAATTGTTCATCAGGAAAGCTATCATCAATAGGTAGTGGGTCATCAAGAACATTTTCTAACCTAGACAAGTTGTCTGCCACAGGGTTCTCAGCTCCCTTTCTATCAACAATATGCAAATGAAATTCTTGTAGCAAGAGAACCCATCTAATAAGTCTAGGTTTAGCATCTTTCTTTTCCATAAGATTTTTAATAGCAGCATGATCCATGTGAATAGTTACTTTGGAATCAACAATATAAGGTCTAAACTTATCATAAGCAAATACAACTGCTAAGAATTCTTTTTCAGAAGTAGAATAATTTCTCTGAGCATTGTCTAGAGTCTTACTAGCATATTGAATAACATTTAATTTCTTATCCACTCTTTGCCCTAGAACAGCACCTACAACATAATCACTAGCATCACACATAATTTCAAAGGGTAAATTCCAATCAGGTGGCTGAACAATAGGTGCAAAGATCAATGCTTTCTTAAGTATTTCAAATGCTTCTACGCAATCATCATCAAAGACAAATGGTATATCTTTTTGTAATAAATTAGTCAGAGGCCGAGAAAGTTTTGAGAAGTCCTTAATGAACCTCCTATAAAATCCGGCGTGACCAAGGAAACTTATTATACCTTTGATGTCCTTGGGACATGGCATCTTTTCAATGGCATCAACCTTGGCTTTATCGACCTCAATACCTCTTTCAGAAACTTTATGCCCCAAGACAATACCTTCATTAACCATAAAGTGGCACTTTTCCCAATTCAAGACAAGATTAGTTTCTTCACATCTCTGCAAAACTCGATTAAGGTTGCTCAAGCAATCATCAAAAGAGGATCCGTAGACGGAGAAATCGTCCATGAAAACCTCACAAATCTTTTCACAAAAGTCAGAGAATATAGCCATCATGCATCTTTGAAAGGTAGCAGGTGCATTACATAAACCAAAAGGCATACGTCTATAAGCAAAAGTACCAAAAGGGCAAGTAAAAGTAGTCTTTGATTGATCATTGGCTGACACAAGTATTTGAGAGAAACCAGAATAACCATCTAGAAAGCAAAAATGTGTATGTTTGGATAATCTTTCTAGCATTTGATCGATAAAAGGTAAGGGGTAATGATCCTTTTTAGTAGCCTTATTTAATTTGCGGAAATCAATTACCATCCTATAACCTGTAATAATTCTTTGCGGAATCAATTCATCTTTATCATTAGGAACGACAGTAATACCTCCCTTCTTAGGGACACAATGGACAGGACTTACCCACTGACTATCAGCAACGGGATAAATTATACCTGCCTCAAGGAGCTTTAGTATTTCCTTTCTTACCACTTCTTTCATCTTAGGATTCAGCCGGCGTTGATGATCACGAACTGGTTTGACATCTTCTTCCAAATTTATTTTATGTTGACATAGAGTGGGACTAATGCCCTTAAGATCATCAAGAGTATATCCAATAGCAGCATGGTGCTTCTTCAGAGTTTTCAATAATCTCTCTTCTTCATGCTCTGAAAGGTTAGCACTAATAATAACAGGATATATCTTCTTTTCATCAAGATAAGCATATTTAAGAGTATCAGGCAACGGTTTAAGCTCAAACACGGGATCACCCTTGGGTGGAGGAGGATCCCCTAGGATTTCAATAGGTAAATTGTGTTTCAGAATAGGTTCCTGTTTAAAGAATACTTCATCTATTTCCCTTCTTTCATTCATAACCATATCATTTTCATGGTCTAGCAAATATTGTTCTAAAGGATCACTAGGAGGTACGGCAATAGAAGCAAGACCAATAATTTCATCCTTACTAGGCAATTCTTCTTCACGGTGTTGTCTACTAAATTTAGAGAAATTAAACTCATGAGACATATCACCCAAGCCAATAGTAACAACACTCTTTTCGCAGTCTATCCTAGCATTAACTGTGTTCAAGAAGGGTCTACCAAATATAATGGGACAAAAGCTATCTTGTGGGGAACCAAGAACAAGAAAATCAGTAGGATATTTAGTTTTCCCACACAAGACTTTAACATATCTAACAATTCCCATTGGTGAAATAGTATCTCTATTGGCAAGTTTAATTGTGACATCAATATCTTCTAACTCAGCAGGTGCAATATTATGCTTAATTTCTTTGTATAAGTCAATAGGTATGGCACTAGCACTAGCACCCATATCACATAAGCCATGATAACAATGATCTCCTATTTTAACAGAAATAACAGGCATGCCTACCATAGGTCTATGTTTATCTTTAGCACAAGGCTTGGCAATTCTAGCAGTTTCACCGCAGAAATAAATAACATGCCCATCAATATTATCAGCCAAGAGATCTTTAACAATAGCAATATTGGGTACAACTTTGATTTGCTCGGGAGGTGTATAAGTTCTAATATTGCTTTTACAAACCACAGTTGAAGCTTTAGCATGATCCTTTATCCTAACATGGAAAGGTGGTTTCTCAACATAAGAAGTAGGAACAACAGGATCATTATAAGTGATAGTCTTTTCTTCACTTTAGTAGGTGCAGCTACTTTTACTTCTATGGGAGGATGATATTTAAACCACTTCTCCTTGGGGAGATCAACATAAGTAGCAAAAGATTCACAGAAAGAAGCTACTATCTCAGAGTCAATTCCATATTTAGTGCTAAATTTACGGAAAACATCGGTATCCATAAAAGACTTAACACAATCAAACTTAGGTGTCATACCTGACTCCTTACCTTCGTCGAGATCCCAATCTTCAGAGTTGCGTTTAATTCTATCCAATAAATTCCATTTGAATTCAATAGTCTTCATCATAAAAGAGCCAACACAAGAAGTATCGAGCATGGTGCGATTGTTATCAGAAAGTCGAGCATAAAAACTTTGAATAATTATTTCTCTTGGGAGCTCATGATTGGGGCATGAATATAACATTGATTTAAGCCTCCCCCAAGCTTGAGCGATACTTTCTCCTTCGCGAGGCCAAAAATTATATATATAATTGCGATCACGATGAACAAGATGCATAGGATATAACTTCTGATGAAATTCCAATTTCAATCGTTTGTAGTTCCATGACCCCGTATCATCAGATAGCCTATACCATGTCGATGCATCTCCCTCCAAAGATAAAGGGAAGACTGTAACACCCCGGATGTAACTTTCCATATTTTTAACTCCAACTCTTGCCATTTTCGGCTATGTGTTATGATATTCCCTCCGTGGTTGGGTTTTGTTTTTCGTTTTGCATTTTGTTCATGTCATGCATCTCATATCATGTCATCATGTGCATCTGATTTGCATACGTGTTCGTCTCATGCATCTGAGCATTTTCCCCGTTGTCCATTTTGCAATCCGACACTCCCACATGCACCGGCGCACCCCTCTTGTTTCTTTTCGTGAGAGGGTGTTAAACGTTCTCGGAATGGACCGAGGTTTGCCAAGTGGCCTTGGTACACCACCGGTAGACCACCTGTCAAGTTTCGTTCCATTTGGAAGTCGTTTGATGCTCCAACGGTTAACCGGGTAACCGCAAATCCTTTTGTGTGTTGCAGCAAAACCCCCCTCCAAAGAGTCCAATAACCCACCTAAGTCACTTCCATGCTCTCGGTCGTTCGATCACGATCGTGTGGGCGGAAACCGCACTCCATTTGGACTCTCCTAGCTCCCTCTACCTATAAATATGCCCTCTCCCCCGAAATCCCGGGTCCAAACCCTAAACTTCGTCCTCCTCGCGCCACCGGACAAATTTCCGCCGCCGGACGTGTCCACGTCGCCGCCTCCGGCCAATCGGCTCTCGCCACGTCACCCCGCCAGCGCCGTCTCCACCGCGCCGCCCCCCGCGGCCCGCCGGGGCCCAGGCGGGGCCCGCCCGGCCCGATCCAGCCGCGCCGCCGCCCCTCGTCCACCCGCGTCGCCCGCGCCCCGAGGCCGCTCCGCGCCGCCGTGGCTCTCAGCCGCCGCCGCCGTTCCCGCGGGGCCCGTCCGCCTCCGCCGTCCGCCGCGCCACCGAGCCCGCGCGGTCGCTCCGCCTCCGCCCGGCGACCCTCGCCGCCGTCCCTCCTTCTTCCCCGAGCTCCGGCCCTCTCCTCCGTCCAACTCCGGCGAGCTCGCGCCGCACCTCGGCTTCCGTGCGGATCCAGATCTGGGAGAGGTTGACCCCAAAAACCCTCTCAAGTCCCGAAGTTTTCACATTATATTGCTCTGTTCATCGCATCATATCTCATTGTATATTGCTCCGTTTTGCATGCATGATATACCGAAATGTTCGCTACAAGATGATGTTAATTTTGTTCCATTGTACCATGCTCATTTGAGTCCATCTTGATGCCCAAATCTCTGGTGCAAGAGTGCTATATGATGTTAACTGCTGTTACTTATCAGAACTTGATGTTTTGTTATTTTTGTTGCATTTTGTGTGTGCATCTTATGGGCATGAGCTCTACAGGTGTTTTGATCTATGCCATGCCATCTTTACAGAGGTGTATGAAATGTATTTTTGTGATCTATGTGGTGACTAGCACAAGCATGCAAACTAGGCTTCGTGATGTTTCTGTTTTCAGGGTCTTAGGATTTTGCCAAGTCTGTTACTGCTGTTATTTTGTTGCCATGTATCCATGTGTCTACAGTGAGATCTATGCTTCTTTTGGGTATGTTCAATAAGGATGTTTTGTAGATATAGTTGTGCTCTATCCATCCATGCCCCTGTTTGCAATTATGGAGTGCCCTAGCATGTCTCAATCTTGCTCTTACTTTTGCTATAAAATGTTCCTGGCAGAATGTTAACATGATATTCAATTTTGCCAAGGTTGTTGTAGTTGATCCATACATGCTATGAAGTTGATCTTGCCATGGTTAGCTTCATAAACATGCCATCTTGCTGTAGGTATGCTTGTTTTGTAATGCATGTCTTTGTGGTGAGTGCATCAAGCTCACCAAGATGCCTTCATAATTCTGTTAATGCCATGCTCTGTTTTCTGCTAAGTCTGAAACCTGTTAACGAAACTTGCTATGTTTACATGGGTGCCATCATATCTTCTGATCCTTTTTGACTCATGGTCAGTAAGGGACTTTTGTTCTATGCATTTAGTAGATTCATGCCATGCCTTGTTTTGCTATGTTAAGTTCCTGTAGCATGCTGATTCCTTGCTCTGAACATTGCGACCTGATGCTGTTTCAGCCATGTTCAGTATTTTCACCAAGTCTGTGAACCTGATATCTTTTGCATTTTTGCCATGCTTGTTTGAACCTGTTATTTTGTGATCTAGCTGTAGCTCAGTGTTCATCTTTTATCAAGAATCTCCTGTAGATTACTGTCATATTCTTTGTTGCTATGTTGGGGTGCTGTAGAATAGTTACTTGTTGTATTCGAAGTGCTATCCTGCTGTTAAACGCAGATTTATGTCATTCTTGTTTTGCTTGCCATTTGCAAACCGTGCATCCGTTTCCGGTGATCTTTATATCGATTTCGACCGAAATCATCTCATCTTTCCAGTGGCATACTTGGTTGGCCAAGTTACTGCCTCGTTCATCCTTTTTCTTCCGGAGCACGCATATGCATCACATTTCACATCTCGCATATCATGCATGTTTTGCATCATGTTGATTGTGCATTTCCCGTGATTGATTGTGGTTCCATTGCTTGTGTTCTTGCTGTGGGTAGAGCCGGGAGACGAGTTCGTGAACGAGGAACCTGTTGAGTACGCTTACGAGGATCAAGCTTTCGTCAACTCTGAGAACCTTGCAGGCAAGATGACCATACCCTCGAAATCACTTATATCTTTTCTTTGCTAGTTGTTCGTTCTATGGCTATGCTGCGCTACCTACCACTTGCTATATCATGCCTCCCATATTGCCATGTCAAGCCTCTAACCATCCTTTCCTAGCAAACCGTTGTTTTGCTAAGTTACCGCTTTTGCTCAGCCCTTCTTATAGCGTTGCTAGTTGCAGGTGAAGTTGAAGTTGGTTCCATGTTGGAACTAGGATTTTTTTTGGCATATCACAATATCTCTTATTTAATTAATGCATCTATATATTTGGTAAAGGGTGGAAGGCTCGGCCTTATGCCTGGTGTTTTGTTCCACTCTTGCCGCCCTAGTTTCCGTCATACCTGTATTATGTTCCTTGAGTTTGCGTTCCTTACGCGGTTGGGTGATTTATGGGACCCCCTTGACAGTTCGCCTTGAATAAAACTCCTCCAGCAAGGCCCAACCTTGGTTTTACCATTTGCCTACCTAAGCCTTTTTCCCTTGGGTTTTCGCGAGCCCGAGGGTCATCTTTATTTAAACCCCCGGGCCAATGTTCCTCTGAGTGCTGGTCCAAACTAGAGCCACTTGCAGCGCCACCTCGGGGAAACTCGAGGCTGGTTTTAGTTGTACGTAGTGTTCATCCGGTGTGCCCTGAGAACGAGATATGTGCAGCTCCTATCGGGATTTGTCGGCACATCGGGCGGCTTTGCTGGACTTGTTTTACCATTGTTGAAATGTCTTGTAAATCGGGATTCCGAGACTGATCGGGTCTTCCCAGGAGAAGGTTTATCCTTCGTTGACCGTGAGAGCTTATAATGGGCTAAGTTGGGACACCCCTGCAGGGTATTATCTTTCGAAAGCCGTGCCCACGGTTATGAGGCAGATGGGAATTTGTTAATGTCCGGTTGTAAAGAACTTGTCATTTGACTTAATTAAAATACATCAACCGTGTGTGTAGTTGTGATGGTCTCTTTTCGGCGGAGTCCGGGAAGTGAACACGGTTTGGGTTATGCATGAACGTAAGTAGTTTCAGGATCATTTCTTGATCATTTCTAGCTTCGCGACCATTGCGTTGCTTCTCTTCTCGCTCTCATTTGTGTATGTTAGCCACCATATGCTTAGTTGCTTGCTGCAGCTCCACCTCATTACACCATCCTTTCCTATAAGCTTAAATAGTCTTGATCTCGTGGGTGTGAGATTGCTGAGTCCTCGTGACTCACAGATTCTACCAAAACAGTTGCAGGTGCCGACGATGCCAGTGCAGATGACGCAACCGAGCTCAAGTGGGAGTTCGACGAGGAACGTGGTCGTTACTATGTCTCTTTTCCTGATGATCAGTAGTGGAGCCCAGTTGGAACGATCGGGGATCTAGCATTTGGGGTTATCTTATTTTCATTTGGATTTGACCGTAGTCGGTCTATGTGTGGATTTTGGATGATGTATGAATTAATTTATGTATTGTGTGAAGTGGCGATTGTAAGCCAACTCTCGTTATCCCATTCTTGTTCATTACATGGGATTGTGTGAAGATAACCCTTCTTGCGACAATACCACAATGCGGTTATGCCTCTAAGTCGTGCCTCGACACGTGGGAGATATAGCCGCATCGTGGGTGTTACAAAGACCTTCTTCTTAACAACATCATCGGGTATACCTGCAAGCTTAAATAATCCACAAACTTCATCCACATAGATTAGGTGCTCATCAGGATGCTTTGTTCCATCTCCTGCAAAAGGATTAGCTAGCAGTTTTTCTAACATACCCGAAGGAACTTCAAAGGGAACATTTCCATTTTCAGTAGGTTCAGTAGGTTGAGGAGCAACTCTTTGCTCTACTGGTCGGGGTGAAGATACCCCAAACAAGCCAATCAAGGATTACTTTCCATAGTAACAAGTGACAGTAAATTTCAGCACACTATATAAATTTTTCCTTACCAAATTCCACCTACCAAAGGCGCTTCACTCCCCGGCAACGGTGCCAGAAAAGAGTCTTGATGACCCACAAGTATAGGCGATCTATCGTAGTCCTTTCGATAAGTAAGAGTGTCGAACCCAACGAGGAGCAGAAGGAAATGATAAGCGGTTTTCAGCAAGGTATTCTCTGCAAGTACTGCAATAAGTGGTAACAGATAGTTTTGTGATAGGATAATTTGTAACGAGCAATAAGTAACAAAAGTAAATAAAGTGCAGCAAGATGGCCCAATCCTTTTTGTAGCAAAGGACAAGCCTGGACAAACTCTTATATAGAGAAAAGCGCTCCCGAGGACACATGGGAATTATCGTCAAGCTAGTTTTCATCACGTTCATATGATTCGCGTTCGGTACTTTGATAATTTGATATGTGGGTGGACCGGTGCTTGGGTGCTGTTCTTACTTGAACAAGCATCCCACTTATGATTAACCTCTATTGCAAGCATCCGCAACTACAACAAAAGTATTAAGGTAAACCTAACTATAGCATGAAACATATGGATCCAAATCAGCCCCTTACGAAGCAACGCATAAACTAGGGTTTAAGCTTCTGTCACTCTAGAAACCCATCATCTACTTATTACTTCCCAATGCCTTCCTCTATGCCCAAATAATGGTGAAGTGTTATGTAGTCGACGTTCGCATAACACCACTAGAGGTTAGACAACATACATCTCATCAAAATATCGAACGAATACCAAATTCACATGACTACTAATAGCAAGACTTCTCCCATGTCCTCAGGAACAAATGTAACTACTCACAAAGCATATTCATGTTCATAATCAGAGGGGTATTAATATGCATAAAGGATCTAAACATATGATCTTCCACCAAGTAAACCAACTAGCATCAACTACAAGGAGTAATCAACACTACTAGCAACCTACTAGTACCAATCCCGGACTTGGAGACAAGAATTGGATACAAGAGATGAACTAGGGTTTTGAGAGGAGATGGTGCTGGTGAAGATGTTGATGGAGATTGCCCTCTCCCGATGAGAGGAGCGTTGGTGATGACGATGGCGACGATTTCCCCCTCCCGGAGGGAAGTGTCCCCGGCAGAACAGCTCTACCGGAGCCCTAGATTGGTTCCGCCTCGTGGCGGCGGAGTCTCGTCCCGAAAGGTTGCTTATGATTTTTTCCTTGACGAAAGACTTCATATAGCAGAAGATGGCCACCGGAGAGCCAACAGGGGGCCCACGAGGCAGGGGGCGCGCCCTGGGGGGTAGGGCACGCTCCCCACCCTCGTGGCCAGGTGGGTCCCCCTCTGGCGTACTTCTTCCTCTCAATATTTTTTTATTATTTCCAAAAATGAATTTTGTGGAGTTTCAGGACTTTTGGAGTTGTGCAGAATAGGTCTCTAATATTTGCTCCTTTTCCAGCCCGGAATTCCAGCTGCCGGCATTCTCCCTCCTTATGTAAACCTTGTAAAATAAGAGAGAATAGGCATAAGTATTGTGACATAACGTGTAGTAACAGCCCATAATGCAATAAATATTGATATAAAGCATGATGAAAAATGGACGTATCACGCGCCGCCGCCACCACCCGCCGTCGCCGGAACCGCCGCCGCCGCCCGCCGGATCTCGTCGCCGTTGACCGCCGTTTGACCGGTTGGTTTTTCTTTGGTTAAACCCCGGTTTTCTTTATTTTCCGGTTTATTTCGTTAGATCGGTTTTTCCGTTGGTTTAGTTATTTTGCGGACATTCGTCCGTTCGTTCATTTAAACGAACGCCGTTCACCCGTTAGTCACAGACAGCGAACGTTCATTCGTTAGCCTATTCGTCAGTTTTTCTTTTTCTCAGGTTTTTCGCGATTATTTCCGATCGCGATTTCTGATCCGATTTTCGTTTTAGTTTATCTTTTCGCTCGTTTATCGGAATTAGGCGATTCAAGCGCCTAGATCTTCATCTCGAAGCCCTCTTTCTGTTAAACCAACTCTAACAAGATTTTGAAACTGTAAAATTTGACTTTAGTCCAGATTAGTAATCGGATCTTGTTTCTTTCGCCGTTTGAGTTTCGTTGCTCCGTTTGATTTGATTCTTTTCGCAAACCGGAGTTCTTAAGTCGAACTTTCTGCTTAGATCTTCTTATTTGAGTTTTGCTCGTGCATCTTTGCTTGATTGCTTATGTATGTTATTGTTTGGAACGTCGGCAAGGCAAGTAACACATTGATCATACCCTTTATTACCCAGTTTTTATGCATTAGTTACAATCCTCACACATTGCATGAGTAGGATATCTTAACATGTGGGTTTGGGAAGTAGATGATGAGGTATAACCTATTACCTGTTTTTAATATCAAACCCTTGGGAGTTACTTCTACGTTATGCTTATATTGCTATGCTATGCTCGTAGGCGTGGATTGGGTTTGAGTGTATCCATGACAGATGTGAGTTGTTAATTAATGGTTCAACTTAAGGTGGCAACGTTAATACACATTTGGGTGGATTGCTTGTTTGGGCACCTGGAGAATCCAGTGTTGTCCTAGGATATCCCGGAGTACCCGTGTGATCATCCTACGGTCCGCCACCCAGGCTCAAAGGGATCATAAGATTATTCATGCTAGAAACTTCCGTGTGCAGCCACAAGCCATTATGGGCTCTGGCATAGTTGAGTATGTTGTGTGACCTCTTTCAGTGGTGGGCTAGCAGATGTAGAGGGAAAGTAGGTGTAACTGTCCACCCAGAGTAAAGAGTTAATGCTTCTGAAAGACTGTGTCTCGGTCATCCGTTTCTCAAACACCATGTAGTGCGAGAAAACCAACGGAGGAGATCGAGCCAGTGGGGAAAAGTGCGCAAACCTCTGCAGAGTGTACAAACTAATCATGGTTAGCCGTGTCCCCGGTTATGGACATCTTGAGTATCTAGTACTTGGATTATCCTATTGCATCTCATCACTCTAATATAATTTGTTGGGTTGATAATTACCTTTAATTGGGATTGAGTTGGAGGAACCTTCTCAATGATGTTTCAACTACCATGATAGTTAAATAAAATTTATTCCTTTGTTGTAGGGAAAAATTGGCTTTTCGCAAAAATCATATAACCATAGAGCCTCCACCAGCCATATATGCATGTAGTGATAGCATTTATCTGTTCATTGCTCTACTGTGTTATATTGCCAGCATATTCCATGTGCTGACCCGTTTTCGGGCTGCAACGTATTATGTTGCAGACTTTTCATACGACGAGTAAAGATGCGATAGGTCGTTGTCATGCACTCAGCTATGCCGTTGGAGTTGATGGACTCACTTTATCTTCCAAGTCTTCCGCTGTTATCGTATTAGATGGCCTTAAGTCATATTTATTGTAATAAGTTCTCTTTTGGAGACATTCGATGTAATAAGTGTGTGATTACTACTCTGTTATAAATCCTTCAAGTACTGTGTGTGTTAGCATTACCGATTCAGGGATGACACTGAAGCACAGAGACTTGACCGTTTGAGGTCGGGTCGCTACAAGATGGTATCAGAGCACACGATAAATGTAGGACACGACCACTAAGAAAAGCCATAGGTCACTCTTCTCTACGCATTTCTGACTCCTCTCCATTTTCTACTCTTTAGGATGGCGGACTCGAGGAACAAGTTTGCACAACCGGATGAAGACACCCCATTTGGACGACACTTGAAGGAAGTCACTAGATACCTAAACATTGGAATACCAAGCTTCACCGGGACCTACAACGCCACTTTACTAGAAGAGGAATGCTGGATGGTTCAAGTTCAAGTTCCAGGAAGGACATTCACGCCAGTCACGGAGCCCATAGAGTTTTCCTTTGATGCACCCACCTGGAGTCTAGGCAAGAGCATGGCAGCCCACATCACCATGGGACGCATTGGAGAAGTTTACCACAAGGATCTCAAGGATACTATCTACCAGATTTGTGGGCGCCGAGATGAGCAATGGGAGATAGTCAGCACCAGGAAGGACAGGTCCATTGCAGCATTCATCCAGGAGTTAAACCAGCACATTCGACGCCAGGAGAACCAGATGTGCGCAGGCATGATAGATTTGAAGAAGGCAATGACAAGGATCACCGAGTTAGAGGAGGAACTCAAGTCTACACGCGATGGATATGAGGAGGAAATCGCGACACTATTGGAGAAGAACGACGACCTGATAAATATGATTGGAGTATTCATGGGAGATCCCGCGCCAGGAGAAGAGGACGACGATTCACCTGCCCGGAGAACTACATCATCATCGACGACACCGACTCCGACCCCGACGATAGTGATGATGACTTTGAAGACGAAGCTAGAGCGGACATAATGGAGTCTTCCACCGATCAAAATTTCTAGTAGACCACCATATGATCAGTAGTATTTTCCCCATGTAAATAGTATATTCCGAGCACTGTAACGATAGTTAGATCGATTGTATGCCCTTGCTTGATTGATTGAGTGATATGTTTGTGTTTGTCTCATGTGCATATGGGTAGTGTTTTCTCACTAGACCTAATTTCTATTCTAATCTCTTCCCTCTAAACCCCTCAGATGCCTCCGAGACGTGACACCGGATTTGTCTTCCCACCGGAGATCACCCAGTTGATCCAGCAGCAGAATGCCTTGATGCAGATATTAGTCCAGAACCAAGGCAACAACAACAACAATAAAAACAACAACAACAACAACAACAACCATCCTCCAGTTGACAACTTAGCCCGTTTTCTGAGGTTACAGCCGCCGGTGTTTTCCAGTAGCACTGAGCCAATAGTTGCGGATGACTGGTTACGCAGGATTGGAAGGGAGTTGACCACCGCAGGTTGCACGGATGCAGAGAAGGTGCATTTTGCCGCACATCAGCTGAATGGACCAGCAGCGTCATGGTGGGAGAATTACACAACCACTTTTCCCATAGCCAATGTTACCTGGGATCAGTTTCAGCAAGCATTCTGCACAGCCCATGTTTCAACTGGAGCTATGAGCATGAAGAAGTGTGAGTTTCGCAACTTACGCCAGGGGAATCGTACTATGGCTCAGTACGTAGATGAGTTTAGTAATCTATCTCGTTATGCCCCTGATGATGTGGCCACGGATGCCGCGAAGCAGGAGAGGTTTATGGAAGGGCTAAATGATGAGATGAGCATGCAGTTGATGGTGGCAACATTCAACAACTACCAGGAGTTGGTAGACAAGGCTCTTATGATTGAAGGGAAGCAGCGGCAGATTGAGATCCGCAAGAGGAAGTATGGACAAGGAAAGTTCAATTCTGGAGCTTAGCAGAAGCCTCGTTTCACCCTGAACTCGGGAGGACTTGTCCATAACCATGGAGGTCACAATCACAATGGAGGGAGTTCCCACAACCACAATGGCTCCAAGAATGGAAACGGGAATGGAGCAGGCAGCAATCAGAACCGCTCTAACCCAGCCACACCTGCCAAGAAGGACCTAAGTCACATTACTTGTTTCAAGTGCGGGAAGACTGGACACTATGCCACTGAGTGCCCGGAAGCAAAGAATAGCAATGGCAATGGAAGCGCTGGGAAGAAGCCCAACCTTTTAAATAGGGGACAAGTGAACCACGTGAACGTGGAGGAAGTTGAGGAGCAGCCTGATGCAGTTTTTGGTAAGTTTTTGGTGAAGTCTTTTACTGCAATTGTTCTTTTCGATACTGGTGCATCGCATTCATACATATCAAGGGGATTCGTGGATAAGTATAAGTTGCCCACTAAGGTACTTAGGACACCAATGTTAGTAAGCTCGCCAGGAGCAGAATATATGGCAAGTCAAGGATGTTTTCACATGCCATTGACCATTGGAAGCCATGTTTTCCCCTCGGATCTGATAATTTTGGAGTCACAAGGTTTGGATGTGATACTAGGAATGGATTGGCTATCGATGTATGGAGGAAACATCGATTGCGCGAGTAAGTCAATTTTGCTCACTACCCCGGAGGGGAAAAGGATCAAGTATGTATCGAGGCATTCGCCAAGGAGGTCCCAAGTAAATTCTCTCACGGGAGTTGTTCAGGAGGAAGTGCCGGTAGTTAAGGATTACCCGGATGTATTTCCGGAGGAGTTACCAGGCATGCCACCAGATCGAGATATCGAGTTTTTGATAGAGCTGTTGCCAGGCACCGGGCCTATATCGAAGAGACCATACCGGATGCCCGCAAACGATCTGGAGGAGATTAAGAAGCAGATTAAGGAGTTATTGGAGAAAGGTTACATTCGAAGAAGTTCATCACCATGGGGAGCCCCGGTGCTCTTGGTTGAGAAGAAGGATGGATCCTTAAGGATGGTTGTTGATTATCGTGCTTTGAATGAAGTAACAATCAAGAATAAGTATCCACTGCCGATGATCAGTGATTTGTTTGACCAGTTGCAAGGAGCTAAGGTGTTTTCTAAGATTGATCTGCGATCAGGATATCACCAGTTGAAGATTCGGGAGAAGGATATACCTAAGACAGCCTTCACCACAAGGTACGGGCTGTATGAGTATACGGTTATGTCATTTGGATTGACTAACGCCCCTGCCTATTTCATGAGTATGATGAACAAAGTGTTCATGGAGTTCTTGGATAAGTTTGTCGTGGTGTTTATAGATGATATCTTGGTATACTCGAAGAATGAAGAGGAGAACAAGGAACATTTGCATTTGGTTCTCGAGAAGCTCAGGGAACACCAGTTGTATGCCAAGTTCAGCAAATGTGAGTTTTGGTTGAAGGAAGTTGGATTTCTTGGACATGTTATATCAGGAGAAGGTATAGCAGTGGATCCCACTACCGACAAGAGCAAGAGACCCATGGCCGAGCCACCGCAGACCAAGAAAGTGCCCGTCAAGGAGGATGGCACGGGAGGGGCCTTCACCACAGGCTCCACCCTCGACAACAAATAGGAAGGCGCGCTCGTCACCTTCTTGCGGGCGAATCTTGACGTGTTTCCATGGCAAGCATCCGACATCCCCGGTGTTCCCAGGGAGGTGATTAAGCACCACCTAGCTGTCTGCCCTCACGCGTGGCCCGTCAAGCAGAAGGTCAGAAAGCAGGCTCTGGAGAGGCAGGAGTTCATCAGAGAGGAGATCAGGAAGTTGGAAGCGGCAGGTTTGGTGAGAGGAGTGCTCCACCCGACGTGGTTGGCCAATCCGGTAGTGGTGCGCAAGGCAAATGGGAAGTGGAGACTGTGTATTGATTACACAGATATCAATAAGGCTTGCCCTAAGGACCCCTTCCCGTTGCCGCGCATCGACCAGATTGTTGACTCCACGGCCGGGTGCGATCTGCTATCATTCCTGGACGCCTACTCAGGCTACCACCAGATCTTCATGACGAAAGAGGATGAAGAGAAGACATCATTCATCACCCCATGTGGTACGTATTGCTTTTTACGGATGCCTTTCGGGTTGAAGAGTGCTGGCTCAACGTTCGCAAGAGCAGTCCAAATTGGTTTTGAACCTCAGCTCCATAGAAATATGGAGGCCTACATGGATGACATAGTGGTCAAAACCAAGGACGGGCCAACTCTTGTGCAAGATCTGGAAGAGACATTTGCTAACCTGTGCAATATCAACCTCAAGCTGAACCCTGAGAAGTGTGTCTTCGGCGTTCCGTCCGGCAAGCTTCTCGGGTTCTTTGTGTCACAGTGCGGGATCGAGGCAAAGCCAGACAAGATCAAGGCTATTGAGCAGATCAAGGCGCCCAAGTGGATAAGGGATGTGTGTCGGCTCACCGGTGCGTTGCTGCCATGAGCCGATTCATCTCCAAGTCCGCCGAGTGCACTCTTCTCTTCTTCAAAATCTTGAAGAAGGCAGGCCCAATAGAGTGGACCCTAGAAGCCGAGGCAGCACAACAGGATCTGAAGAAATACCTTTCCTCCACGCCAATACTGGTTGCACCTAAACCACAAGAGTCGTTGCTGATGTATCTGGCGGCGACGAATCAAGTGGTCAGCGCCGCACTGGTGGCACAGAGGGAGGTCGACGAGGAGGCAGCAATGACGGCAGAACCAGCGGATGGCAAGCCAAAGATTCCCCCGGCGGGGCCTGGTGCCGACGAGGCGCGGCCCCCGGCAGAGTCTGATGCCACCAAGGCAGTACCCGTGCAGTCGAGTGAGGTGGTGCCGAAGAAGAAGATGATGCAGCACCCGGTTTACTTTGTCAGCTCCCTCTTGCAGGGGGCTAGGTCGAGGTATTCCGGCGTGCAAAAATTGCTCTTCGGCCTCCTTATGGCCTCGAGGAAGCTGCGTCACTACTTCCAAGCCCACGAGATCACTGTCGTCACCCGCCTCCCATTGCAACGGATACTGCACAACCCAGACGCAACCGGAAGGATTGTGGAATGGGCCTTGGAGCTGTCAAGCTTCGGTTTAAGGTTTGAAAGTACCTCGACAATTCAGAGCAGAGTCTTGGCGGAGTTCATCACAGAATGGACCTCGACGCCTGACGAAGAAATCCAGGAGACCACTCTCCCCGGCAAGGAAGCAGACCGCAACTAGATCATGTACTTTGATGGGGCTTTCTCGCTGCAAGGCGCCAGTTCCGGTGTGCTGCTCGTCGCACCCACCGGAGAACAGCTCAACTACGTGATCCAGATGCACTTCCCCAGGGAGATGTCCACCAACAACACTGCTGAGTACGAGGGATTGCTTGCCGGTCTCAGGATCGCGGCAGACCTCGGGGTTAAGAAGCTCATCGTCAGGCGTGACTCGTAGCTCGTTGTCAGGCAGGTCAACAAGGATTATCAGAGCCCATTGATTGAAGCTTACGTAGATGAGGTGAGGAAGCTAGAGGAATGCTTTGATGGTATCCAGGCAGAGCACGTCCCCCGAGCGGAGAACGACATTGCCGATTACCTGTCAAAGCGTGCCGCATTCAAGCTACCTGTGGAACCAAGTACCTTTTTGCTCCGGTTAACTCAACCATCCGTCGAACCATCAGCGGGGCAGAACAAGCGGAGGAAATCAGGTCCCAGCAAGTACTGTGACACCCAAAAAAATTTAATTGGATTTTTCATACTTTTATTTTTATTTGAGGAGGGTATTTAAAATTTTCTTCTAAAGAACCCACCCTCTCAAAAACTTTCTTTTATGGCAAGTGTTTTATTTGGATTCACCCAAGACTTGATTTTGGTCTTGGAGGTTTTCCCTTTTTATCTGGACTCAAAACCGAATGCTTTTCACTTGGGGAAAATTCCTTTTGAAAAATCTTTTAAATGGCCCTATGGCATTTTGAAGTGATCTTCTCCCCTTTTCAAAAATCCCTCTTGCCATGACCTAAGTGGAAATCCACTCCCATAAACCTTTCCCCACCTTTGGATCATGATATACCTCAAATCCAGCAAGTTGAACCTCTCCATATATTTATTTCCATTTATTTCTCATCAAAAACAATTTCTGCCTCCTATCTTGATCCTTGGAGGTTTACAAAGGAGCTACCCTTTCTGCTTTGAGTTTTGCCTCCAAACCAATTTCCCTAGCTAGTCCTTTGAGCCCTCAACCAAGATCCATGAAAATCCACTGGCCTCCAGTTCAAATTTTTCAAATTATCCTTGCTGCAAGTTTGGACCAGATTTGCCAAATTTGATGAAATTCATTTGAATTCTTCTCCTAAAAATCTAAGAAAAATCAGGCAGCCTCTGGGTGCATTGAGAGGTCACCTCACCAAGTCCCAGCTCCAGAAAAAAAATTCTGCTTGCCAAATCATTTCATCGAACACCTGCTGGACACTGTTGCTATCATGTTCAGTAAGTTCAGAGATACAGTGTCAGAAACTACTGTCGTTTTCTTCAGTGTTCGTTGTCAATCTCGCCAGTGCCGCGGTGGCGCCTTGCTCCCCGTCCCCTCCCTCTTGTCCCTGCGCCGCATGAACGCCTGGAAGGTTGCGGGCGTCAGCGACGAGCAGGAGGAGGTGCGCCACCCCGTGACCGACGGCAGCGGCGGCTTTGCGGCCGCCAGAGAGGGGCGCAGCGTGGCCGTCGCCGTCCAGCGCCGCCCAAGCCACCGGAGGCCGCCGCGTGGCCATCCACTCCCCCGTGCGCGCTGCCACCCTCGTCGTGAACCGCTAGGCGCGGAGCGCGCTCTCTGCCGCCGCCGTGCCCGTACGGCCGCCCCGTCGAGGACCGGCGCCATTACGCCAAACCCGACCAAGTTTAGCAGTGGAACGGGACCAGTAACTCTCACTGATGCTGCCTAGCCAGCTAAACCCCCTGCCCAACCACTGCCTCGCCGTAATCGCTCGCCGGAGATTTCCCGTTCACGGCCACCCCCTCGAACCGCCGATAAATAGAGGCCCCGAGCTCAACCTCGAACCCACACCACCTCTACACACCTCCAACACCACGCCTAGCCACTGGAAGAGCCCCGAGGGAGCCTTCTTCCCCAACTCCGGCCGCCGCGACCCGCCATGGGATCCAGCTCGATTCGCTCCCGTGCGTGCACCTCTACCCCTCAACTCTTGCCAGTAGCTTCCTTATGCATCCACTCTCCTGACCCGCGCTTCAATTCGGAGTTTGCAGCACCCACCGGAGTTATCCACCATCGCCCGAGCCGCCGTCCGCCGGAGAAAGTGTCGCTGTCGACGTGGTGCTCTCTGACGGCCAAGTCCACCACCCACTGACGCGGAAGGACACGCTGAACCTCTTGGTACACTCCGATCTCCCTGCCTCGCTGTGGTTCAACACCGGCGACCACCGCAGCCTTCGGGCGCCGGCGAGGTTTTCAAACCTGACATGTGGACCCCCCTGTCAGCCTCTATTCTTTTCCCCCTCGAACCATTTTCTGTTGGCGCCTTCGGGCAAATACGTTTTCTCTTTGGGCTGACGTCTTTCCCTCCGAACCGTTTTCTGTTTTCTCAGTTAAGTCCCTGGATCTTTTCTGTTTCATCACAGATTAGTCCCTGGACTAAAACCCTTATAACTTTTTAATAAAAGGTGATTTTTGAGTGATTCTTTTTCTGACAGTCTTATATTTTTGTCTAGTTTTTTATAGTATTTATTTGGAAAAAAATTGGAACAACTTTTATGCACGCGATGATTTTCACGTTAGTATACGTTTTCGCTATACCGTAGGTTCCGGAAGAGGTGACGGAGCCGCGAACTTCGCCGAGCTAGACTCCGACTTCTCCCAACCAGGCAAGCATGTTTGAACCTTTGATATGATAGGTGTTTTGCATGTTTGCTTGAATGGTTGTGCATGGCATGAGAGCATCGGTGAGTATCTCGTTGCATGTGAGGCAACTATCCGTGTGTTCCGAAGTTACTGTGATCTCTGATGAGAGATGGCCTGGTCATGTGGTGACATGAAAGGCAGTAAGGTGGTATTGTTGTAGCATGCCAGCCTTACGACATCCGATAAACTCCGACATTAACGTGGACGGAGTCACGTTATCGTTCTTCCCCTTCCGTGCTACCACATGTTTTCTGCCAGAATGCGGTTTAGTAAGTTGTTAACCTCTTTCCGTGTACACCCCAAATAGAGGGACCGGGATGACGGTTCCATGGCCCTGGATTAAAGCCAGTCATCCGGTCAGGGGGCATGGGTGTTTCCGGTTGGGACCGAGAGGGGGGCACCCCTTAGAGCGCGCGTATATAAATTTGATCCCATGCTACGCGAGGTTGTAGCCTCCCCGTCTCAAGGTTTTTCTTGAACGTTGCCGAGGGTGATTCCTGGCTTTGGAATGTTGAATGGGTGTGTACTGGTTAGAATGTTTCTCCTAAAACACCGTAAACGGAACTAGTCCCCGTGACTACTGAAATCCGTTGGCTGTGGTTAAAGTACAAACTCTGCAGAGTCAAATCCTTCCGAGTCATCGTATCCATGGCCAAGGACCATGGTCAGTAAATCCATATCTATGTCAGTGCTCGTGGTAAACCCCCGGTGAACAAGCTTGAGTAGTAAACTTGGTTGAACGTTATTCTTGTGGATGGACTAACCCTGTTGTTTATCTCATATCTGAATATTCCCTTGTTGTGATATTAAATTCATGAGTTACTAAATTATTAAGTTGTGAATATAAGCCCTTTATGTGATGTCGCTCAGACGTCCGACTGTGGCATGTCTGTCATTTACTTTCATTATAAGCCCTTTATGTGATGTCGCTTAGACGTCCGACCGTGGCACTCTTGTCATTTACTTTGGATATAAGCCCTTTATGTGATGTCGCTTAGACGTCCGACTGTGGCACTCTTGTCATTTACTTTGGATATAAGCCCTTTATGTGATGTCGCTTAGACGTCCGACTGTGGCACTCTTGTTATTTACTTTCGATATAAGCCCTTTATGTGATGTCGCTCAGACGTCCGACTGTGGCATGCACTGTTATTTATATCCTATGATAAGCCCTTTATGTGGCGTCGCCTTGACGCCCGACTGCGGCATTGTTATTTCTTTTGTTTCCTCTCGAGGAGTCATTCAGACACTCGTTTGGCCCTCAGTATTACTTTGGGATTTCGGGAGGACTACCGCCCGACTTCTCCTTTATTTCCCATGCATTATTATCTCTATGTCTGAGTGCGCTTGTTAATCTGTTCATATGCATCGTGTTTACATTTGTTATATCTTATGTCCGAACTGTCTTGCGAGTACTTTCATAGTACTCACCTGGCTTGTTGATTTGGCCAGATGTTGACGAAGGCGATCTCATGGATGAAGAGTTTGATAGTGAGTCCGACGCCTAGAGGAATCCCAGTCAGTCCCGTGCGATCCTGGATATTGGTCACTTGTATCTTATACGCTTCCGCCACCCACAATAAGTCTCCTCGAGCCTCACTCCGACGCTCGAAGAGTTGTTAGTTTTCAGGAGTCATATCACCCACTTCGCAGTGATATATCCACCACCGCTTTTATCGTGAGTTAGTAGTTATGCCACCCTATCCGCCTTTATGTATTATTGGCGCGCTTGTAATAAATTGTTGAGCCGTCTCCGCTCAACCTTGTATTATATTCAGTACTCCTGGTATTTTCTTCTGTGACCAAGATATTGTCTACCAGTGAGAAGGAATTCTTCTTTACTGGTCCGTAAAAGGGATCGGTCTCTCAATAAATATTTTTATTGGAAAACCGGTCATGACAAGCTTGGTATCAGAGCTAGGCTGACTGTAGGAAGCCACTAGGTGCGATCGCTAATCGGTTATTAGCGTCTTTTGTGCTTTTTCCAACATTTTGCAAATGTAGCTATTTTCTGTTGGTCATCATAAATTTATGACATGACTACTCAGAATTTTTGCCTACTTTTGTAGATGGCTGGCAGCAACTGCGAGACTCGGGTGTTCACTAACGTGCCTGAGGGGTTTGTCAAACTCCTCGTCTCCGTCACCAAGCTCGCGATCGGGCCAGCGACTCATCCGGAGTTCACGCTTTACCAGCATAAGCTCAGCGACGACGTGTCTATGCACCAGGCCGTGGTGCAGTTCAAGGGAGGATGTTCTGCGTCTCGCCACTTCCGTTTTGTGGGAAGGGCCATGCCTACGGAGAGGCATGCCATGCAGATGGCTGCCCGTGAGGCGATCGCTCGCCTTCGGGACATTCTTCCTGTGATGAAGACTCGTCGCTACCGCTACCTCCCATGCCATGTGCCATATACTTGTCACTATGCATTCGCCTGCCATAGGGGAGAGCGAGATGAAGCCATCGAGATGGTTGTGGAGTATCTCAAGGCTCTGGAGGAGTCTTTCGACAACCTCGTGGACGATCTTGTGGCTGCCCGCATGGACTTAGTTCGGGGCGGTCCTGCCAGCAGGAAGGAGCTTCTCCACATGTCACCGCCTCTTACTTTCGTCTCGTCCTCAGCATCTTATGCACCAGCCATTTTGGCCACTGCTCGCCGTCTGCCTACCACTGAGGAGTTCGACCGTGTCATCGCTCCTACTCCAGTCAGAGCTGCACCACCTGCCGCACCCACACTGCTGCCTGTCGCTCCCGCGCCATCCCCTCAGCGCAGTGTTACGCGCCTGGAGCCTACTAGGGAGGAGGTGGAGGTTGAGTCTCCTGCACCGCTGGGTCTTACCCTCGGCAAAGGGAAGGACATCGTCACCATCTCCGACTGAGTGCGCCGAGTAGCCGCGCGTTATGTCTGCATGTATGTTGTGTTCTGTGTACTTGAGCTTGTAGTAGTGTATGCGCTGCATTCCAGAGGAGTGTGCTAGTCTAAATAACATGTTAGGAATGTGTACGCACATCCTGAGTGCTATATCGTGTGTCTGCGTATCGCGTGTAAGATTTGTGTTTAAGCAGTTCTTCTCCGTGCAAAAATCGTTTATGTTTTCTTGAAAAATCATGAGGTCTTTTAAATTTTTGCCTTTGCAAGATATTCCGTGTGCCATACAGTTCTTCTCATGAGTTTTGCTAAATAATACCCCAGAGTGGAAAATGTCTCGTCCGTGGACTCGTTCCATGCCCAATCAACCAGAAGAAGTTTATGGAACACAGACCAGCAACAACTTCACTCAGGGACAGTCTAGTCAACAGGACAGCGAGGCAGCCTTATCTCAAGTATGCCGCCTCTTCGAACAAAGCCAACAACAGCACCAAGAGATGATGAATCACGTCATCAATATGGGAAACCACCGTGAGCCCTATCAACCCCACTCCAAGTTGTCTGAATTACAGAAGACTCGCCCTCCAACGTTTGCTCACACTGATAGGCCACTTGAAGCCGATGATTGGCTTCGTGACATCGAAAGGAAGCTGATTATTGCTCAGTGTTCAGATCATGAGAAGGTGCTTTATGCACCCCACTACCTTACTGGAGCAGCTGCAGCATGGTGGGAAAACTTCCTACACATGCATCCCAGTGAACACAACATCACCTGGGAAGAGTTTAAGGAAGGCTTTCGTGGGGCACACATCCCCAGGAGCATCATAAAAATCAAGAAGAGAGAATTTGATGACCTCAAGCAAAGAGGCATGTCAGTGACAGAGTACAACGCCCAGTTTACCCAGCTATCTCGTTATGCCTACGATGAGCACATGACAGAGAACAAGAGGATGGAAAAATTCTTGGACGGCCTGGCACCGGCACTAAGATGCCAACTAGTTGTACACACTTTCCCGGATTTTAAAACTCTGGTTGACAAGGCCATTACCTTGGAGAATGAGCGCCGCAGCCTGGAGGATATCCGTAAGCGAAAGAGGGACAAGACGACTCTTGCTCGCAACAACCGAAGCAAGACTGAGGTTCCGAGGACTGAAGCAAGGAAATCCACGACTACTGATCTAAGGCCAACCAGACAGTTTCATTCTAGGGACAAGGACTTCACGTACCGTCCAGGGGTCACTTGCTATGCTTGTGGTGAAGAAGGGCACTATGCCAAACAGTGCCCAAAACCAAGGAACTCGGCCCCCAAGCCGAACAATGGTGGGAATAATCCAGCCCCCAAGCGCAACAATTTCAAACCCAACAACAATCACAGGAAGGGTCACCTGAACCATGTGACCAGGGAAGAAGCCCAGAATGCCCCAGACATCGTGCTCGGTACGTTCTCTGTCAACACAGTACCTGTCACGGTTTTGTTTGATTCTGGAGCTTCCCATTCGTTCGTTTCGAAGAGTTTTGTTTTACAACATGGTTTTCCGATACTTCCCTTGGAAAAATCTATGATCATCAAGTCCCCCGGAAATAAGCAGATCGCTCAGAGTTACTGCCAAGGAGTGATCATTGAGTTCGAAGGACTAAAGTTCCAAGCTAATCTCATCGTGTTGGAAAATAAAGGACTGGTTGACCACCAACAAAGGATTTATTGACTGTTTCAATCGGACTGTGATTCTCACTCATCATCACGGCAAGACAATAAAGGTTACAGCTCAAGAAAGGCCACGGTCACGGCAACCAAAGCTGAACAAAGTGGACATTTCAGAACTGAGAAAAGTTCCAGTAGTGTGCGAGTTTCCAGACGTATTCCCTGAAGAACTACCAGGCATGCCACCAGACCGAGAGATAGAATTCAGCATCGAACTAGCACCTGGCACCGCTCCCATCTATAAGAAACCTTATAGAATGGCACCCTCAGAATTGGTAGAGTTGAAGAAGCAGATAAAGGAATTATTGGACAAAGGATTTATTCGAGCTAGCTCCTCACCATGGGGTTCACCAGTGTTGTTTGCCAAGAAAAAGGATGGGACACTGAGATTGTGTATAGACTATCGAGCTCTCAATATGGTCACCATCAAAAACAAATATCCGATGCCACGGATAAATGACTTGTTTGACCAGCTCGCTCAAGCCAAGGTGTTCTCAAAAATGATTTAAGATCGGGATATCATCAATTGAAAGTACGGACAGAAGATATACCTAAGACAGCGTTTACCTCCAGATACGGATTATATGAGTTCACAGTAATGCCGTTTGGACTGACAAACGCCCCCGCGTATTTCGTCCACCTCATGAACAAAGTGTTTATGAAATTCATGGACAAATTTGTAGTGGTGTTCATTGACGATATTCTGGTATATTCAAGGACACCAGAAGAGCATGCTGAGCATCTCAGAATCGTTTTGGGAGAATTAAGGAAACATCAGTTGTACGCCAAATTTAGCAAGTGTGAATTTTGGCTAAGGCAAGTTGGTTTCCTAGGCCATATATTAACCCAAGAAGGCGTGGCCGTCGACCCAGAAAAGGTCAAAGCCATACTTGACTGGAAACCACCAGCCAATGTGACAGATGTGCGGAGTTTCCTGGGAATGGCCGGATATTACAGAATATTTATTGAAGGATTCTCCACTGTGGCAAAACCAATGACACAGTTGCTCAAGAAAGACAAGAAGTTTGTATGGACGGAAGCATGCGAGAAAAGCTTCCAAGAACTCAAGAAGAAAATAACAACCGCACCAGTCTTAACTGTGCCAGACATACACAAGAGTTTTGAAGTATATTGTGACGCATCCCGGAAGGGCCTCGGATGTGTGCTGATGCAGGATGGCAAAGTTGTCGCGTATGCTTCCAGGCAACTATGGAAGCATGAGGAAAATTATCCAACTCATGACTTGGAGCTAGCAGCGGTCATCCATGCACTCAAGGAATGGAGGCACTTTCTGTTGGGTAATCATTGTGAAATATATACGGACCATAAGAGCCTTAAATATATTTTCACACAACCGGAGCTAAATTTACGCCAACGACGCTGGTTGGAATTGGTCAAGGACTATGATGTCGGCATTCACTACCATCCAGGGAAGGCAAATGTAGTGGCAGATGCTCTTAGTCAGAACCCCAGCCCGGGCAACGACGGTCCATAAAACTTGAGGCATGAGTTTCAGCAAGAGTTCGCTAGACTCAACATGGTGTTGGTCACTGAAGGCACCGTATCGAATCTGGAAATACATCCCACCCTAGTGGAAAAATTAAGAAGGCTCAGCAAGGGCACCCCAGCATCGAAGGAATAAAGAGGAAAATGAGCCTTGGCAAAGCTTCAGAGTTCGTCACGGACAAGGAAGGAATATTATGGTACGGGGACAGACTTTGCGTACCAAACATTGAAGAACTCAAGCAACAAATCCTAACCGAAAGCCACACCGCTCCATACTCGATCCACCCTGGAGGAACCAAGATGTACAAAGACATTCAGGAAAGATTTTGGTGGCACGGTATGAAAAGGGATATAGCCGCATTTATTGCTTATTGCGATTCATGTCAGCGCATCAAAGCCGAGCATCAAAAGCCAGCAGGGCTGCGCCAACCAAACAGGATACCTGAGTGGAAATGGGATGATATTGGAATGGACTTCATCGTCGGACTACCTCGATCGCAACGCGGAAATGATGCCATATGGGTCATCACAGATAGGCTAACCAAGGTAGCCCATTTCATTCCCGTGAAGACGACCTACTCCACACAAAGGCTAGCCAAACTTTATCTCTCCCGTATGGTCTGTCTGCATGGAGTCCCAAAGACTATAATATCCGACCGAGGCACTCAATTTGTCTCTAAATTCTGGGATCACTTACAACAAGCTCTGGGCACGCAACTAGCTTTCAGTACAGCGTACCACCCTCAGACTGATGGGCAAACGGAACGCGTAAACCAAATCTTAGAGGACATGCTGAGAGCGTGTGTGCTCACCCAAAAAATTAGTTGGATTTTTCATACTTTTATTTTTATTTGAGGAGGGTATTTAAAATTTTCTTCTAAAGAACCCACCCTCTCAAAAACTTTCTTTTATGGCAAGTGTTTTATTTGGATTCACCCAAGACTTGATTTTGGTCTTGGAGGTTTTCCCTTTTTATTTGGACTCAAAACCAAATGCTTTTCACTTGGGGAAAATTCCTTTTGAAAAATCTTTTAAATGGCCCTATGGCATTTTGAAGTGATCTTCTCCCCTTTTCAAAAATCCCTCTTGCCATGACCTAAGTGGAAATCCACTCCCATAAACCTTTCCCCACCTTTGGATCATGATATACCTCAAATCCAGCAAGTTGAACCTCTCCATATATTTATTTCCATTTATTTCTCATCAAAAACAATTTCTGCCTCCTATCTTGATCCTTGGAGGTTTACAAAGGAGCTACCCTTTCTGCTTTGAGTTTTGCCTCGAAACCAATTTCCCTAGCTAGTCCTTTGAGCCCTCAACCAAGATCCATGAAAATCCACTGGCCTCCAGTTCAAATTTTTCATATTATCCTTGCTGCAAGTTTGGACCAGATTTGCCAAATTTGATGAAATTCATTTGAATTCTTCTCCTAAAAATCTAAGAAAAATCAGGCAGCCTCTGGGTGCATTGAGAGGTCACCTCACCAAGTCCCAGCTCCAGAAAAAAAATTCTGCTTGCCAAATCATTTCATCGAACACCTGCTGGACACTGTTGCTATCATGTTCAGTAAGTTCAGAGATACAGTGTCAGAAACTACTGTCGTTTTCTTCAGTGTTCGTTGTCAATCTCGCCAGTGCCGCGGTGGCGCCTTGCTCCCCGTCCCCTCCCTCTTGTCCCTGCGCCGCATGAACGCCTGGAAGGTTGCGGGCGTCGGCGACGAGCAGGAGGAGGTGCGCCACCCCGTGACCGACGGCAGCGGCGGCTTTGCGGCCGCCAGAGAGGGGCGCAGCGTGGCCGTCGCCGTCCAGCGCCGCCCAAGCCACCGGAGGCCGCCGTGTGGCCATCCAGTCCCCCGTGCGCGCTGCCACCCTCGTCGTGAACCGCTAGGCGCGGAGCGCGCTCTCTACCGCCGTCGTGCCCGTACGGCCGCCCCGTCGAGGACCGGCGCCATTACGCCAAACCCGACCAAGTTTAGCAGTGGAACGGGACCAGTAACTCTCACTGATGCTGCCTGGCCACCTAAACCCCCTGCCCAACCACTGCCTCGCCGTAATCGCTCGCCAGAGATTTCCCGTTCACGGCCACCCCCTCGAACCGCCGATAAATAGAGGCCCCGAGCTCAACCTCGAACCCACACCACCTCTACACACCTCCAACACCACGCCTAGCCACTGGAAGAGCCCCGAGGGAGCCTTCTTCCCCAACTCCGGCCGCCGCGACCCGCCACGGGATCCAGCTCGATTCGCTCCCGTGCGTGCACCTCTACCCCTCAACTCTTGCCAGTAGCTTCCTTATGCATCCACTCTCCTGACCCGCGCTTCAATTCGGAGTTTGCAGCACCCACCGGAGTTATCCACCATCGCCCGAGCCGCCGTCCGCCGGAGAAAGTGTCGCTGTCGACGTGGTGCTCTCCGCGGCCAAGTCCACCACCCACCGACGCGGAAGGACACGCTGAACCTCTTGGTACACTCCGATCTCCCTGCCTCGCTGTGGTTCAACACCGGCGACCACCGCAGCCTTCGGGCGCCGGCGAGGTTTTCAAACCTGACATGTGGACCCCCCCTGTCAGCCTCTATTCTTTTCCCCCTCGAACCATTTTCTGTTGGCGCCTTCGGGCAAATACGTTTTCTCTTTGGGCTGACGTCTTTCCCTCCGAACCGTTTTCTGTTTTCTCAGTTAAGTCCCTGGATCTTTTCTGTTTCATCACAGATTAGTCCCTGGACTAAAACCCTTATAACTTTTTAATAAAAGGTGATTTTTGAGTGATTCTTTTTCTGACAGTCTTATATTTTTGTCTAGTTTTTTATAGTATTTATTTGGAAAAAATTTGGAACAACTTTTATGCACGCAATGATTTTCACGTTAGTATACGTTTTCGCTATACCGTAGGTTCCGGAAGAGGTGACGGAGCCGCGAACTTCGCCGAGCTAGACTCCGACTTCTCCCAACCAGGCAAGCATGTTTGAACCTTTGATATGATAGGTGTTTTGCGTGTTTGCTTGAATGGTTGTGCATGGCATGAGAGCATCGGTGAGTATCTCGTTGCATGTGAGGCAACTATCCGTGTGTTCCGAAGTTACTGTGATCTCTGATGAGAGATGGCCTGGTCATGTGGTGACATGAAAGGCAGTAAGGTGGTATTGTTGTAGCATGCCAGCCTTACAACATCCGATAAACTCCGACGTTAACGTGGACGGAGTCACGTTATCGTTCTTCCCCTTCCGTGCTACCACATGTTTTCTGCCAGAATGCGGTTTAGTAAGTTGTTAACCTCTTTCCGTGTACACACCAAATAGAGGGGCCGGGATGAGGGTTCCATGGCCCTGGATTAAAGCCAGTCATCCGGTCAGGGGGCATGGGTGTTTCCAGTTGGGACCGAGAGGGGGGCACCCCTTAGAGCGCGCGTATATAAATTTGATCCCATGCTACGCGAGGTTGTAGCCTCCCCGTCTCAAGGTTTTTCTTGAAAGGTTGCCGAGGGTGATTCCTGGCTTCGGAATGTTGAATGGGTGTGTACTGGTTAGATGTGTTTCTCCTAAAACACCGTAAACGGAACTAGTCCCCGTGACTACTGAAATCCGTTGGCTGTGGTTAAAGTACAAACTCTGCAGAGTCAAATCCTTCCGAGTCATCGTATCCATGGCCAAGGACCATGGTCAGTAAATCCATATCTATGTCAGTGCTCGTGGTAAACCCCCGGTGAACAAGCTTGAGTAGTAAACTTGGTTGAACGTTATTCTTGTGGATGGACTAACCCTGTTGTTTATCTCATATCTGAATATTCCCTTGTTGTGATATTAAATTCATGAGTTACTAAATTATTAAGTTGTGAATATAAGCCCTTTATGTGATGTCGCTCAGACGTCCGACTATGGCATGTCTGTCATTTACTTTCATTATAAGCCCTTTATGTGATGTCGCTTAGACGTCCGACCGTGGCACTCTTGTCATTTACTTTGGATATAAGCCCTTTATGTGATGTCGCTTAGACGTCCGACTGTGGCACTCTTGTCATTTACTTTGGATATAAGCCCTTTATGTGATGTCGCTTAGACGTCCGACTATGGCACTCTTGTTATTTACTTTCGATATAAGCCCTTTATGTGATGTCGCTCAGACGTCCGACTGTGGCATGCACTGTTATTTATATCCTATGATAAGCCCTTTATGTGGCGTCGCCTTGACGCCCGACTGCGGCATTGTTATTTCTTTTGTTTCCTCTCGAGGAGTCATTCAGACACTCGTTTGGCCCTCAGTATTACTTTGGGATTTCGGGAGGACTACCGCCCGACTTCTCCTTTATTTCCCATGCATTATTATCTCTATGTCTGAGTGCGCTTGTTAATCTGTTCATATGCATCATGTTTACATTTGTTATATCTTATGTCCGAACTGTCTTGCGAGTACTTTCATAGTACTCACCTGGCTTGTTGATTTGGCCAGATGTTGACGAAGGCGATCTCATGGATGAAGAGTTTGATAGTGAGTCCGACGCCTGGAGGAATCCCAGTCAGTCCCGTGCGATCCTGGATATTGGTCACTTGTATCTTATACGCTTCCGCCACTCACAATAAGTCTCCTCGAGCCTCACTCCGACGCTCGAAGAGTTGTTAGTTTTCAGGAGTCATATCACCCACTTCGCAGTGATATATCCACCACCGCTTTTATCGTGAGTTAGTAGTTATGCCACCCTATCCGCCTTTATGTATTATTGGTGCACTTGTAATAAATTGTTGAGCCGTCTCCGCTCAACCTTGTATTATATTCAGTACTCCTGGTATTTTCTTCTGTGACCAAGATATTGTCTACCAGTGAGAAGGAATTCTTCTTTACTGGTCCGTAAAAGGGATCGGTCTCTCAATAAATATTTTTATTGGAAAACCGGTCGTGACAAGTACTTTCCTACCGAGCCCCCTGGGGCTGCCGGCAAGGGTGCTGCCGCGGACGCTGAGCCTACCCAAGAGCAACTGGCTCCGGTGGGGCGTAAAGCCCTGGCCGTAGAGACAGCCGCTCCCATGGCGGAAGAGATGCCTTTGGTCCTTGCCGTCGAGCCCTAGGCTCCGGCATGGGCACAGCATACCGTCCAATTCCTCCAAACAGGGGAGCTTCCTGAGGAGCAGGAAGAAGCGGAGAAAGTAGCCCGTCGGTCCACCCTGTACCAGTTCGTCAATGACGTCCTGTATCGGAGAAGGCCGAACCGTGTGAAACTCAAGTGCATCCCCCGGGAGGAAGGACTGGAGCTGTTGGCGGAGATACATGGAGGCATATGTGGCTCCCACATAGGGTCGAGGGCCCTTGCCGAGAAGGCGTTCCGGCAAGGTTTCTTCTGGCCCACCGCCCTCCAGGATGCAACGGCACTAGTAACCAAGTGTGAAGCATGCCAGTTCCATTCAAAGAAGCTTCATCAACCAGCTCAAGCCCTTCAAACAATCCCTCTCTCCTGGCCATTCTCGGTCTGGGGGCTTGATATACTGGGCCCTTTCCCCCGCGCTGTCGGGGGCTTTGAGTACTTGTACGTTGCAATCGACAAGTTCACAAAGTGGCCGGAGGTGGAAGTAGTGAGGAAGGTGACTGCTCAGTCAGTTGTCAAGTTTTTCAAAGGACGGGTCTGCCGTTTTGGTGTGCCAAACAGAGTCATCACCGACAACGGCACGTAGTTCACAAGCCACACCTTCATGGAGTACATCCAAGACCTCGGCAGCAAGGTCTGTTTTGCTTCCGTGGCACATCCACGGAGCAACGGCCAAGCTGAGACGGCAAATGCTGAAGTGTTGCGGGGCCTGAGAACAAAGACCTTTGACAAGCTGCACAAGAGTGGAAGGCGCTGGATTGATGAGTTGCCGGCGGTTCTTTGGTCGATCAGGACGACGCCAAATCGAGCCACCGGCCAGACACCTTTTGCCCTGTTATACGGGGCAGAAGCAGTTCTCCCCACGGAACTCATATACGGATCACCTCGAGTGCTCGCTTATGATGAGCTTGAGCAAGAGCCGTTGCGCCAAGATGACGTGACGCTCCTTGAGGAAGATCGTCTTCGGGCGGCTCTGAGAGCAGCACGCTACCAGCAAGCCTTGCGCCGCTACCATAGCCGCAAGGTTCATGCCCGAAGCTTTGAGGAAGGCGACCTTGTTCTTCGGCGTGTTCAGTCGGCCAAGAATTCCAACAAGTTGACGCCGAAGTGGGAAAGCCCTTATCGGGTAATACGAGTCACCAGGCCTGGCGCAGTCCGCCTGGAGACCGAGGATGCCGTCCCAGTGAGCAACTCCTGGAACATTGAGCATCTTCGCAAGTTTTACCCGTAAGGCGCGGCTTGCCGGGCCTCCCGGCAAGCCACCTTTTGTACAATCTTTGCCGGCAAGGCATGTGACCCTTTGTACAGAGACAAGCGCACACCCTGAGCATAAATAAATGAAGCGTTGGCGCCCTAACTCATAGCATGCATGCTAGGTCAAGTCTCTTCCTTGGTTAGGGTTGATAGTGCTCAGCAGCGACAAACCCCTAGCTTAGAGGTCGAGTGCGCGTCTATCTGTTTCTCTTATGTCCTCTTTTGGTTCGCAGGGCACATGAGCGCTTCTGCTGAGCTACTTGGAAGAAAGAAAACGGACCGGCGTCCCGACCCCGGCAAACCAAAGTTGCCGGGGGCTGCAAGCACAAGGATCCAACCGCGGCAAGATGAGATTGCCGGGGGCTGCAGATCCAGATAAGTCTTTTATCCTCTGTCATGCATTTCGGAGCCGGACTGGGGTATGTGAAACCTCGTTTCAGCGCCTCTACATCGACCAGTATGTACGTACACGTTCGTGACCAGAATGACAATGCTGCGTATGCTTCGACCAGGTGGGTCCCGACTGTTAGGCTCTTCCTTGCCTGCGAAGATGTAGCTGGTGGGTCCCAGCAGTCAGGGGGCGAATCATTTTTTTTTGCCCGGACGCACTTCCTTGCGTGCGAAGATGTAGCTGGTGGGTCCCAGCAGTCAGGGGGAAACATTTTTTCGTAAAATACAGTGGCCCGTCTGGTGGGTCCCAACTGTCAGGTGGAGGAATCATTATTTTCCGCGTAATAAGGAGGCACTTCCTTGTTGCGGCGGTGGACCCAGCTGTCAGCCTCACCACGTACAGTCCACGTCCGATGGAAGTCGTTCCTTGACCACGTTGACCACGCCGCACCAAGAGCACCAAGGCGGTGCACGACGGCGAGGCCTAGGAAGGGGACGACGGGGAGCCGGGGAAGACGCGGCAGTGGAAGCCCGCGCGGAGAGGAGTACAAGGGTTCACTGGTTCGGCTGCGGTGTGAGGCTGTCGTCGCCGCAGGGCCTGGCCAGCGGTCGGAATAGTAGGGGCGGTGAGGCCTCCGCGGCAGCACAGCCAGCCACGAGAGGCAGGAGCATGCGGCACGACCGGCGCTGCTTTGGGCGGCTGGTGCAAGAAGACCAGAGGTTGAAGAAGCACTACGGCCGTTGGATGGACATCTTACGGTCACTGGAGCAAGAATCATTCATATTGACTAAAGTTGACAAAGGCCCCCGTCCCAGTCAACTGAGTAGGCCCACAAGTCGGCCTCCCACCATGGTGGGTCCCAGCTAGCAGGGGGAGTATTCATTTTTTGTGCGTAATAAGGAGGCACTTCCTTGCGTGCGAAGATATAGCTGGTGGGTCCGAGCTGTCAGCGGCGGTAACGTTTTTTTCGTGAAATACAGAGGCCCTTTCGGTGGGTCCCTGATGTCAGGTGGAGGAATCATTATTTTGCGCGTAATAAGGAGGCATTTCCTTGCGTGCGGCCGTGGACCCAGCTGTCGGCATCGCCACGTACAGTCCACTTCAGATGCATGTCGGTCGTTAACCACGTTGACCAGGCCGCGCCGAGAGCACCAGGGCGGTGGACGACGGCGAGGCCTAGGAAGAGAACGACACGGAGGCAGGGAAGACTCGGCAGTTGTTTCCCACGCGGAGGGGAGTATGACTGTACGAGGGTTTACTGGTTCGTCTGCCGTCGCCGGAGAATAACAGCAGGTGTTGGTGAGTAGAGGGATGGCTAGGCCAGCGATAGGAGTACGGTGGGGCGGTGAGGCCTGTGCGGCAGCAGAGCCGGCCACGGGGAGGAGGGAGCAGGCAGTCCCGCCGGCGCTTTTCTGAGCGGCTGGAGCAGGAAGAGCAGAGATTGAAGAAGCACGACGGCCGTTGGATGGCCATCCAACAGTCACTGCTTGTGCGTCAACCTTTTTTTTAGGAAAGCCTCAAATCTATGGAAAACAGCACACTGCCCATCTGCCATTATTTCTAATAATTTACAGCCCATTTGCTAATTATTAAGGTTTTTTTGGAGCCCATATTCTTTTTGTTAGCATTACAGCCCATATTGTGGCCACGGTTAAAAAATTATACGAAATTTTGCATATTTCGGTGCGGTCCGAACTGTTTTTAATCCTGAAATTTCGACTCACATTCAAACTGATTTTAAAATAAATGTATATCAATATAAAATCCAACAAATTCTCCACGCATAAAAATTAATGTAATTTAAAATCTCGAAATGAAAAAAAGATATTTGAAACTAATTGCCGGTTTGATGTGTTTTAAAAATGTACAGCCCATTTCTCATTACTGATGGGCCATTTTCTCGGCCAGCCGAATGAAAGCTCTCCTCGTCTTCAAAGATTTGCGGCCCAACAGGCCTGACAAAGCAACTTACTTGGCAAATCACAAAAAAACTGGGCTGTGGCCGTGGACCCAGCTGTCAGCCTCTCCATGTACAGTACTCTTCCGATGGAAGTCGTTCCTTGACCACGTTGACCACGCCGCGCGGAGAGCACCACGGCGGTGGACGACGGCGAGGCCTAGGAAGGGCACGACGCGGAGCCGGGGAAGACGCGGCAGTGAAAGCCCGCGCGGAGAGGAGTACGAGGGTTCACTAGTTCGGCTGCGGTGTGAGGCTGCCGTCGCCGCAGGGCCTGGCCAGCGGTGGGAATAGTAGGGGGCGGTGAGGCCTCTGCGGCAGCACAGCCGGCCGCGGGAGGCAGGAGCATGCGGCACGACAGGCGCTGCTTTGGGCGGCTGGAGCAAGAAGACTAGAGGTTGAAGAAGCACTACGGCCGTTGGATGGACATCGTACGGTCACTGGAGCTAGAATCGTTCATATTGACTAAAGTTGACGAAGGCCCCCGTCCCAGAAAACTTAGTAGGCCCACAAGTCAGCCTCCCACCATGGTGGGTCCCAGCTAGCAGGGGGAGTATTCATTTTTTTGTGCGTAATAAGGAGGCACTTCCTTACATGCGAAGATATAGCTGGTGGGTCCGAGCTGTCAGCGGCGGTAACGTTTTTTTCGCGAAATACAGAGGCCCTTTCGGTGGGTCCCTGATGTCAGGTGGAGGAATCATTATCTTGCGCGTAATAAGGAGGCATTTCCTTGCGTGCGGACGTGGACCCAGTTGTCGGCCTCTCCACATACAGTCCACTTCAGATGCATGTCGGTCGTTGGCCACATTGACCAGGCCGCGCCGAGAGCACCAGGGCGGTGGACGATGGCGAGGCCTAGGAAGAGAACGACACGGAGGCAGGGAAGACTCGGCAGTTGTTTCCCACGCGAAGGGGAGTACGATTGTACGAGGGTTTACTGGTTCGTCTGCCGTCGCCGAAGAATAACAGCAGGTGTGGGTGAGTAGAGGGATGGCTAGGCCAGCGATGGGAGTACGGTGGGGCGGTGAGGCCTGCGCGGCAGCAGAGCCGGCCGCGGGGAGGAGGGAGTAGGCAGTCCCGCCAGCGCTTGTTTGAGCGGCTGGAGCAGGAAGAGCAGAGATTGAAGAAGCACGACGGCCGTTGGATGGCCATCCAACAGTCACTCCTTGTGCGTCAACCTTTTTTTAGGAAAGCCTCAAATCTGTGGAAAACAGCATACAGCCCATCTGCCATTATTTCTAATAATTTACAGCCCATTTGCTAATTATTAAGGTTTTTTTGGAGCCCATATTCTTTTTGTTAGCATTACAGCCCATATTGTGGCCACGGTTAACAAATTATACGAAATTTTGCATATTTCGGTGCGGTCCGAACTGTTTTTAATTCCAAAATTTCGACTCACATTCAAACTGATTTTAAAAATAAATGTATATCAATATAAAATCCAACAAATTCTCCACGCATAAAAATTAATGTAATTTAAAATCTCGAAATTAAAAAAAGATATTTGAAACTAATTGCCGGTTTGATGTGTTTTAAAAATGTACAGCCCATTGCTCATTACTGATGGGTCATTTTCTCGGCTAGCCGAATGAAAGCTCTCCTCGCCTTGAAAGATTTGCAGCCCAACAGGCCTGACAAAGCGACTTACTTGGCAAATCACAAAAAATACTAGGCTGTGGCCGTGGACCCAGCTGTCAGCCTCTCCACGTACAGTACTCTTCCGATGGAAGTCGTTCCTTGACCACGTTGACCACGCCGCGCGGAGAGCACCACGGCGGTGGACGATGGCGAGGCCTGGGAAGGGGACGACGCGGAGCCGGGGAAGACGCGGCAGTGGAAGCCCGCGCGGAGAGGAGTACGAGGGTTCACTGGTTCGGCTGCGGTGTGAGGCTGCCGTCGCCACAGGGCCTGGCCAGCGGTGGGAATAGTAGGGGCGGTGAGGCCTCCGCGGCAGCACAGCCGGCCACGGGAGGCAGGAGCATGCGGCACGACCGGCGCTGCTTTGGGCGGCTGGAGCAAGAAGACCAGAGGTTGAAGAAGCACTACGGCCGTTAGATGGTCATCGTACGGTCACTGGAGCTAGAATCGTTCATATTGACTAAGTTGAAAAAGCCCTTCATCCCCGTCAACTTAGTAGGCCCACAAGTCAGCCTCCCACCAAGGTGGGTCCCAGCTAGCCGGGGGAGTATTCCTTTTTTGTGCGTAATAAGGAGGCACTTCCGGTGGGTCCGAGCTGACAGTGGGGGGAACGTTTTTTTTGAGAAATACGGTGGTCCGTTAGGTGGGTCCCAGCAGTCAAGGGGCAAACGTTTTTTCGCAAAATACGGTGGCCCGTCGAGTGGGTCCCTGCGGTCAGTTGGAGGAATCATTATTTTCCGCGTAATAAGGAGGCACTTACTTGCTGCGGCCGTGGACCCAGCTGAGACTCTCCACGTACAGTATACTTCCGATGGAAGTCGTTCCTTGACCACGTTGACCTCGCCGCGTTCCGTTGCATGCATGCGTCCATGGACGTGGTGCGTCCCCACTGTCAGCCTCTCACGTACAGTCATCTTCCGATGACTCTCGGTTGTTGACCACGTTGACCACACCGTGCCGAGCGCACCCAGACTGGAATGACCCGGAGATGGGGAAGACGGGGCAGTGGAGTCGTAGATGGAGAGGAGTGGGAAACTTCACTGGTTCGGGTGCGCGGCAGCACAGCCGCCGTGCCGCCCACGGGAGACAGGAGCAAGAACAGAGGTTGAAGAAGGAGCATGGCTGTTGGATTAACATCCAACGGTCTAGCTGCTAGAATCATTTGTTGATTAAGTTGACAAAGCCATGCGTACACGTCCGCTTAGTAGGCCCACAAGTCAGTCACCAAATCTGACGGGTCCCAGCTGTCAACGGGATGAATAATTTTTTTCGCAAAACAAGGAGGCACTTCCTTCTATGCGAAGATACAGCCGGTGGTTCCCAGCTGTCAGGTGGAGGAAACATTTTTTTCAGCTTAATAAGGAGGAACTTTCCTTGCGTGCGACCATGGACCTCGTGGGTCCTAGCCGTCAGGCTCTCCACGTACAGTCCTCTTCCGATGACTCTTGTTTGTTGACCATGCCGCACCGAACGCAGCGAGGCGGTGGACGACGGCGAGGCCCCGGACGGGAACGACTTGGAGATGGGAAAACGCGGCACTGGAGTCGCAGATTGAGAGGAGGAGAAGGGTTATAACTGGTTCTGTTGCGGCGTGGGGCTGTAGTCTGTGGAGAATAACAGGAGGTGTCGAGGGGTGGAGGGATAGCCTGGCCGGCAGTGGGGTAGCGCTTCTCAGCGATGCGTGCTAAGCAGAGCCGCTAGCCGCCGGAGGCCGGACCAGGCGGTCCCGGCGACGCTGGAGGAAGAAGACGAGAGATTGAAGGTGCATGCCGGCTGTTGGATATAAATCCAATGGCTGTGGATGACACAATCATTTGTTGACCAAGTTGACAACGCCCTGCGTAGGCTTCGACCTATTGGCCCATATGTCAGCCTGCAAAAATGTGGCATATATTTAACCCATGTTTTCTAGAATGTACAGTCATTTGCTGGGCTGGGTGAACAAATAATTTCGCGTCAATCAGGCCCATTTATATTTTCTAAGAAAACCCAGCCCATTTGCACTTCCTTGAAATACACGTATTAGGTGGGCTCGTTATATATATAATGTTATGTTAGAAGGAGCAATTAATATCAAAGAATAAACCGGAGAGGCACATTATATATATATAATTAAGAAATTAGCGAGTTATTGCTCAAAATAAAAATGAGCGCGTTATTATTAAATTGGTCCTTAAAATCTTCGCAAGCTTTTGTACGCAATCACCAGGATTTTCCTTGCCTGTGAGTCAAAAACAACCAGGATTTTCCTTGCCAACTTCCGTTAAACATTTACTTTTATAAGTTAATAACACGTGGGATGTTTTTATAATGTATATATAAGTCTCTATAGAATATACGATAATAGTAATAATATAAATATATATAATGTGGTTAGAGGGGAAAACATAAATTGGACACAGCATTACTTTTATAAGAGACCTGCGTTTTATACCCCACAGTAGGCATACTAACAAGTTCACACACAAATACAACAGAAAAGGTAAACATTCATATCAAACTTAGGTTCACAGGACATGTTCATATTCATAGCCAACATTCACTATCAACAACTCAAAAGATTCATATATACACAAGCTCAGCATATCTATGCATCCAAATGATTGATAGATCACACGACAATATTCATACATAATTCACAAAAAGATTCAGATATACACATGTTCAGTATGTTTATGCATCCAAATGATTGAGATCACAGCCAATATGATCCATGGACGAACTTTAATTACCTAGGGTACAGACTGGTAAATGGTGTTCAATCGGAGGTACTTCTTGCTAAAATTAGTTCTTGTACGAGTAAACTTTCGAGTACATAAGAGGCAGCACAGACAATCTGAACTTTGCTTGTAGGTTTATCCTCAAATAGTGGCCTCGTGCCGAGGGAGGTTTGAGCAACTTGGCCACTACTTTCATCCAACTAGTTTACTAGCTCATCTTGGTCCTGTATCTCGCCAAAATTCTACATTACAGACGAGAAAGGAGGCGGTTGAGAAAATGAACCACCCAAATTTTTTGTGCAGTTCAACTGAAATGGAGCATCCTTGGCGTGCAGACTGATTAAGTGCCAGATGAATATACGCGTCAACCAACTTGTCTGGAATCTTTAGACTCCATGCCATATAGTTCGCTACCATATGTGCCGATAACCAAAAGGCACAAGTTGGGACCAAAGACTGGACTGCGTTTTTCTGGGCTATGCACCAAGCAATATTTTTGGCGTTCACTCTCCTAATACTTGGAGTTTGACAATTGGTTGACGCCGGTTGATACTCGAATGAATATAGGCACTTCTTGTCAACATCGATGCTTGTCTGAGTGAACTTTGGAGTACATAGCAGCAACATAAGTACCTGTCCATCTGATCATTTTGTGCAGTTCTACTGAAATCACCCGATGTAATGATTTGCCTGCGAGTTCAGGCTCCAAATTACTCCTTTATGAAATCGGCAAACAGTAGCACAATACCAAATTACCAATACATATGACAGGCACAATAATCAGGATAAAGACCAGTACCAACCTGTGTGAGGTAGCATATCAATTACTATTTCCTTTGACTGGAAGCCGAGATAAGCCAAGCGACTGACAGCAAAGGAAGAAAGCAAGCGGAGATTAGCGACTGACAGGAAAGGACGGAAGCTGTCGAGGCAATGAAGCACCCAAAGTTTTTGTGCAGTTCCACCAAAATCGAGCATCCCTGTTGGCACATATATTGAGAGAGTGAGATTACTGTAATAGTGGGACTAGTTGATGAAACATACACTAACAAATAGAAGCATCCTCATTATCTTAATGGGTAAAGTTAGCAACATAGTAGTCTTGCTTAAAGAGAGGTATTAGTTTATTTAATCAGTGCCAATTAGCTCAACTCAACACTCAAAGCATTGCCATTTATCATAGGTTGCAAAACTTTAACGTGCAAAGATAAAGGAGTTTCTCATGACAGTAGCACGATACAAATAGAGATGACAGCAAGCTAATATGGATGAAGACCTTAGGCCCGTACCAACCTGAGAAAAAAAGCTTATTCATGTAGTCCCATAAGAGATGATAAAGCACTCACTGGAATCACACAATAGTATATATTTTTGTGCACTTCAAATGTATGGTTGAAATCACTCTTGTTTACCAGTGCTGAGATTATATCAAAAGATTATCAAGAACTTCCAGCAGAGTTAAAGCACTGGCTGGGATACAGTTCATTGTATTGTCTTGTGTAGTTCCACTAAAATGTATGATTGGCACAACATGATCCCTGTTTGCACAAGTAGGAACAAGGTGAAACCTTCATTAGCTTAGTGAGAAAGGATAGGAAGACATTAGCATATTACTCAAACAGTAGCATCAAATTCATGATGGACAATACGCAAAACATTGCCTCATTGAACCAATGGCAATAAATTGACATTCAAAACAATAGCACTATTATGTCATGACACTAATAATATTCCCTCCCTGCTCCACCACATGATTCACCTCCATAGACAAACATACACACGTACATGATTTAGCATAGGGTCCTACTAAAGATTTGTTTAACTCCAACAGGAAAATTAGGCAGTAATAAATTAGTGGTACTTAAGTACTCCTAATTAATTAAGTGAGACAGTAGAAGTGGAAGGGCTCCCTGGAGGATCGTCTCACATGAAAGGTAGTCGTTGCCGGAGCCCTTGAATGGCCTCGACTGAGGCCTCTGGCTTCAGCAAGATCGCCTTGGCACTGTTTATTCTTCTTCTTTGTCCTCTTCATGCTATGTTTCTCTTTCTCCTCACCAGTTGGTGAAACCAAGTACATGATTGGCCTTCTAATTCAGAATTGGTTTTGTCAGTGAGGGAGTACAAGTGTACTAGTAAAAAACAGCATTATTTTCTCATGGCAGTCGAAAATAGAGATGAACACATGCATTAAATATCATTCTTACCTAAAGGAAGGTTATGGCGCCAATATGGATGATGAGGATTGGAACACAGATCTCCCTTTGTGCAGTTCCACCAAAATGAACCAACTGTTCCAGTCTGACATTCCAGTTAAACAGCACAAAAGTCACTTCTTTTAAGAAGAGTTTTGTGCAGTGCACCAAAAGGTCACAACAGCAACCAGGTGAATTGGATATCCCTGTTTGCACAAAAAGGCACAGAGGAAACAGTCAGAGTCTCAAACAATTACAGGCAAAAACATTTGGCTAAACTTGTCATGGCTTATAACAGTGGCATGGCTTCATTTTTACCAGGGACATTAGATTAAGAACAGCTAAGGCTGCGTTCGGTTCACAGGTTTGGTGCAGGATTTTCGTAGGAACACAATTCCTACGGTATTCTTTCCCTTCCAACCGTTCGGAACACGGGAAAGGTGAATAGTGTTTCATAGGAAAGCTGGTCTGGTAGTACTGATTCCATAGGATTAGAAACATCCACGCGCTGCTCATTTTTTGGGCGGAAGCCCGAGGCAGGCGCTCGCTGCCATGCGTTGGACAGGTTGTTGTGTTGTGTTGCCGGAATAAAAAAATCAACCTATGTGTGGTACGTGAGGTGAGGACAAGAGTAGTCACTGTGCAGCTGAATAAACAAATAGCATCTCATACTGCCAAGTATGCTACTCTAAAAAACAAATCTGTACATTTCGTAGTCCATCCGAACACATTCTCTTGAGAGTTTCCTCCGGTTCGCAGTTCCATAGTTTTATACCTACATTCCTTTCCTATTCCTCTATTTTCATCAAGACCTATGTTTTCTACCCCTTTATTCTGAACGGAGCCTAAATATTTGGTATAAGGGCATGGGACAGTGGGTGCACCAGCAGTCCAGCACCATGTACGTAAAAAGGGGCATAAAGTGGTGATTCATAGTTTGTTGCCCCGAGAAACAAGCATCCAAGAAACATATCTGGGTTGGTCCCATTTTTGTTCACTCTAGCCACCTACTCCTATGTGTGGATAGCAAATCTAGTCCTGGTCATACCACTGTGTACAGCGTTACCCCTATATTTCCCTTTTCGACCAAGAGACCAATTGGATGACCAGTCTGTACTACTTTCACTCCCTTTCCTTCCTGTTTGTACCAAGTCTGATGTACTCCCTCCGTTTCGAATTACTTGTCGCAGAAATGGATGTATCTAGATGTATTTTAGTTCTAGATACATCCATTTCCGAGACAAGTAATTCTGAACGGAGGGAGTACATACTAAATTCCCCCACCCCCACTTTATTTCTTGTTTGAACCAAGTAATCCCTCCGTCCGGAATTACTTGTCATCAAAATGGATGTGTCTAGAACTAAAATACATCTAGATACATCCATTTCAATGACAAGTATTTTCGGACGGAGGGAGTACAAGATTCGACTCCATGAAGTAGCTTTACCTCTAACAATAGAAGAAAAAAATGTGACGTTGGACCATCCGATCGAGAGGGGCTGAGAGGTAGAAAATGATGCACATGCAGCGATGTAGTGAGCTGGGGAAGTAGAGCTAAGGCGGTTTCGAACGAAGATATACCTGAAGGTCGTTGGGATGTGGATAGGTGGGCGGCGGGAGGCCGGATCCGCCCACAGGCAACGACGAAGGGATCAGAGCACCTCCCGCGCCGGCGCTCGGCCAGAGATAACGGTGCGGCCGGCAGTGGGTCTCCTCCCTCGCTGTCGACGACGGCCTAAACGCTGCCCCTCCTCCCCTTCACCGGCGGAGGGGGATACGTCCGGATCTGTAACCAGCGATGAGGATAGAAAGCCAGTGTTTTTTGAAGGGATAAAGACAGTGTTACTACCCCTATCTTGTTTAGATCTGGAGAGGATGAGAGTGTGTGAATAGAGCAACCCTAGCAAGCAAGTGCGGAGGCTCCGACCTATGTATACGTAGTGGGGTAGTTTTCCTTTTTCACTCCATCAAAACAATCGTTTAAAATTGTGTACTACTACATGCCAGGTCGCGGTTTTTTTAGTTGTTTATTGTTTTTTGAGATAGCTACCCGCTTGTTCCAAGTGGTGTTACAGTGTGTCAGGTCGCACTTTGTATCGTTCATGTCTGGTACTACAAGTCCCTCCATTAAATGAACAACCAACCCCTCGTAAAAATTGTGAACAAGCCCACGGCTAAAATTAGCGGAAACGTGGGTTGCCCCAACATGCATTATTATTTATATTTTCTACTCCCTCCGTTCCTAAATATAAGTCTTTTTTATAAGCCACACCTAAGACAAGAATTTTTTTATTAGCAGTGAACCCCACATGTCATAGACACAAAAATTGTGGCAAGATTCCCTTAGGCAAGCCAAAGTGTGTCTAACAATTTGAGCAACTCAGGTTAGGCAAGTGTGGCAAGTGTGGGAAAAATAATGTGGCAACATAAGACAAACATAGTCACAATCCAAACAGCCCCGTAATTTTTTGTGACATGCATAAAAATTTGGTTAGTTAAATTTATAGTCAAAATTTGGCAAGGTGCATCAAATCAACACATGCAAGTATCAAAAGGAAAGTCATGGCATGCATGCATGCGTTGTACTCCCTCCGTTTCCAAATATAAGTCTTTTTGGAGATTGCAACAAGTGAATACATACGAAGCAGAATATGTCTACTCCTACATACGAAGTAGCCCATTTTAAATGTGTAAAAAGACTTATATCGAGTGCAGTGCTTTGATGTGTCGCGTCAACTCGTACAAGACCGAGAAATTTGATTACTACAATGCCCTCTCCCTCGCGGACTGAGCTCCGGTGCCTTAACTGCACCTGCCTTTGGCTGCATGACAGGAGGGCCAACCACCTGTTGGGCCCACCTGTCATAGACGCAAAGGCAGGAGCAGTAAGTAGAAGCTTTTGCTACACGCTATCCCTCCCGCACGAGGTGGACGGACATGCAGCAGTGGATTCGATACTGTAGAAGTAGGAGTAACATCATTGTTCGTCTTCTCGAAGAGGCGAAGAGCCAAGCGCAACCCGAACGTGGCAGTTGCGAACGCTCACGTGGTGCGGTTCCTTGGAGTACTAGCCAGGCTCTTGCATGAGACAAAATTGCTATTGTTTAACAATTAAACTCCATTATCCATTGGTTGATACTCATTCTGCATAGGTCCACGCGCTTAGCACCGTTTCCTCCTGGGGTCACCAATGTTTATTTGCTAATTAATAGCATTGCATGCAATGAACTAGCCATTGCAAGTCATTAAAAGCATGCACACCTCTCATCTCTTATTGGTTGATATGTCAAGAAACAAGAAACAAGGTAGAAGTTAATGCACCGCACCTAAGTGTTTTGGGACTATTTGGTTTTCGTAAGATGACTTACACACCTAGACGGAGGGAGTAGTATAGCCCTGTAAACCGGAAAGGAGTATTTGCCTTTCTAGAGATTTCAACAAGTGACTAGACTACACCGTGTGCAGTACTCCCTCCCTTCCGGTTTATAGGGCTCAAATCTCAAATCTCATGAACCAAGGCATTTTGCGATTGGAGGAATGTATCTCGTACTTTACAAAACTATCCTAATTAAACTCATGCATTAATTTTTGTTTGATAGTGAATCATGCGATGAATCATGCGAACCCTCTCCGAGTTATGGAAACAGATGTATCCTCACCAGCTTTTGATGTAATATATGGCATGCTTAGATGTAAGTTTGAACTGTTTATCATATCAGCAGGGCTTGTTTGATGATTCTTGGTGTTAGTAGGCTAGCTACTGTGCGAGCTATAGTACTTGCAAAACACTCACCGAAGAGAAACGTTGGGGCTGATGAGCTCGTGGTATGCTTATACTTATCCCTCGTCGATCGACCAATAGCCCTAGCTCCTAAAATTGTAGGCTTAGCGATCGATCAGACAATAGTTGACATACATTTAGGCCTCATTTGGTTCATAGGGTAGGAAAATCGTAGCAAAAGTACAGAGAACGTGCAACACAAAATCATAGCAGTGCAGAGACGTACTCCCTCCGTTCCAAAATAGATGACCTAGGCGGGCTAGTTTGGCCTAGTGGGTTTTAGTGATATGACGTGGTACAGTGTCGTCCAGTCTTCGCGTGTGGTAGCAGTATTGCGGGTACAGTAAGTTTTCTTGAAGAAGCGGAATTCAACGAAGTCATGATGGTCCCTTCGTCCGAACAACTTACAGTGGGAAAGGTTGGGCCTGCGATACAACCGGGGTAGACCAGGATAATTTTGTGCATGGCAGGTGGACCAGGATGGTCGACGTCCCACATGTCGGCGAATGAAAGTATTCTTTCCGATATAGAGGACGAGCAACGAGTATTCATTGTTTATTTTTGATGAAAGCTATTGTCTCCACTGTTACGACGGAGGAGTGTGAAACACGGCAGCCCAGTGAACTTGGCATGTGCACCACTCCCTCCTTCCTCATGTAATGCCCAGGTTACAGCTTTTTCTCACTTTCTCTCTATCTATTACCTCTCAAATGTTTTTTACCTTTCTTTTTTTAAGACACAATTGTTTTTTATGCCTTTTTTAGAATTATTATTTTTATACCTAGGAGCACGTGTAGAGACGGGCTCTTGCAGAGCCCACTCCTTGAATTTGTCAATGCCTCTCTCTCCTCCACATAAGGAGTACTACTTGCTATGCATGCATGCGGCGGGCAGCTGGCGTCTTGAGGGGCCAGGGCGGTGAGAGCGGGCTCCGGAAGTGGTCCGGACTCCAGCATGGCCCACCTCACATTATCACCATATATTTCTTGGAGTCCATGCGCGGCGGGCGGGCGATCTCTTCTCCCTCCCCCGTTTCTCTCTTCACAGCCGACACCCGCCGAGCGATTAGATTTCGGCTATCGACGGTTTATTCAATTACGGTCCCACATGTCAGTGAAACTGCAAGACAACGCGTGTCCCCTCTGGTGAGCGGCATGCGAGCCGGACTGTCGGGGTTGCGATGCGTACGAGTCGTAAGTGTGCTACCTTTTTTTTAGAACTTGCGAAGCGTAACATTTTCGCGCGATCGATCGATAGAAATCCAGAACAAAATAACGAGGGCGGTGCTTTCCCGCTCGTTAGGCGGGCTAGTTCGAGTGATATGACGTGCTACAGTGCCGTCCACTTGCTCCATTTTTATGTAAGCAAGAGTTTACACTCTTACGCGGGAGGAGTGCGAAACACCGCGGATCTGATTTTGATCGAGGGATAACTGTTCCCTGCCAAATAATGGAGGATTGTTAGCGATTGTAGCATGATAGTTAGGGCATCTCCAGCGCTGGCCCATAAATTTACACCGGCATCTGTCCGAGGACACTGATGGATGCCATCCGATGCTGCCCGCATACCTTTCGACAACTATATGAACTAACCGGACGAAATTCGTGCAAACAAAGCAAATTTCAAATTAACCGGATGAAATTCATTACATTTCGAAAACTTTTCCTACAAACTGGACGAAATTCATTACATATTTCGCACAAACCATACTAAAACCTACTGTAAACCTAATCTAAACGATCGCTGGCGCCCGACCACCATGTCCGGCCATGAACCCGAGAAAGCCGGCCATTGCCTTTGCCTCCTCCTCATCCGCCTCGATAACCTCCTCCAGAGCGGCGGCGACCTACCGTGTACTACTCTTCCTCGTTGCCGGCTGCGCCCGCGCATGCACGCTGGCTTCGTGGTCGTGGCGGCGGAGGGCGGCCGGGGTGGTGCCGGCGATCTCCTTCGTTTGCTCCTGCGACAATACGTCGAAGAGAGCTTTGGAGCGCGCCCGGAGCGGAGCCGCCGATGTCCCTCGTCTGCTCCTGCGACAGTACATCCAAGAGAGCTTCGGAGCGCCAGGAGGCCATGGTTGAAGTGGTGCCGACAGAAGGAAGGGACCGAAGGGGAATAAGTGTGGGTCTTTGGCTATGGCTGGGAGCTGGGGCTCAAGTTAATATAGCGGGCAAATGGCAATGAGCCGCGGCAGACGGATGGACAACTGGCGCCGGAGTAGGTTCATCGGGCGTGAATGCGGACGCTGCTTCAGTGACTTAACTGCAGATGCGTTTCGGTTACTGACATGTGGGCCCAACGGGCATCTGGCCCGCATGTCAGTGACACACCAATTGCACCTGCAGTTAAGTCCGGTGAATGCAGCATTGACATTCTGGAGAGACGGTGACCGTTTCAGGTGGGAAGCACGCGCTAGCGATGGAAGGGGTTTCGGTGTGCAGTGGCACTAAGATCGGTCGGTCACGATAGTACATACTCCGTACCATACTACCATAGTACCCTCTCTAGCTTAGGCTGTTTTATAGATTGTCATTGTGATGGACGATATACATGAGCAAGGCGGTCTGAGTATGACCGTTGGTGTTGAGCCAGGTGAATACATGCTCGGCGTTCGCGTAGGCCTCCATCAAACGTCTAAACAGTAATGTCAGGCACCGCCGGGGCGCGCAGGTGATGGGCTCGCCGTTTGCGTTGCGCCATGAGCAGGACTTTGATTTAGAGGGCGACGTGCATGCATTAGCATGCTTTGACAGCGTGCGCGTGAGTGTCTGACGCGAAGTATTTCATTTTAATTTGGCTGACGAGGGTGCATTGCAGCGACGAGTCCGTGGTTTGATTCCCCACATACGCATAATTTTGGTTTTTACAGTATTTCTTTCTCCATTGACAGGTAGGCCCGCGTAGATAGATAAAGAACATGAGCTGATGAGGCGCATGCGGACTGTTTGACTGGTCAACGACAAATACGGAGCTATACGCTGAGCCAGTGACCGTATAATCACCATATCTCGTATACAATGATCAAAGTGAGCTATCAAGACAAGTTCGATGACCGCCAATGCATTTTACTCGCTAATAAATGACCAGGATTGAAGGCGAATCCAAATTTGCTTCGTCTTCTGTCCTTGATCTCTTGACAAACCAATGCACTATACGGTTGTCCGGCCACTCCACCCCAGAGCTCTCACCAAGCGTCGTTCATGCCACCGCGCCGCACACTAACCGGTAAGGCAGCGATGGCATCCCACCGCGCCGAGTTCCTCGCTGCCCACGACCGCACACAAAATGGTAGGGAAGCGAGGGCATCCCGCCGTGCCGAGTTCATCGCTGCTCGCGACCTCACAACTATGTGGGAGGAATTTGAAGATGCCAAGGTCGAATGGGCGGTAGAGCAAGAGGCGTCCAAAGCCGCACAGAGGGAGCGGAAAAGTCAGAAAGCACTCAAGAAAAGAGAGGCCCGCCGCCGCAAGAAAGAAATGGACGCACGCGCTGCTGCGGAGAGGTCGGCGGAGATCCAAGGACGGTGGGGTGTCGCCGACAAAGCCGGGAAGGAGAACGACGGCGTCTGGCCAGCATGTGAGAAGTAGTAGTACTAGTAGTTAGTGTGTGTGTCTGTGTCTGAGTACGAACATGTACCAATACTACTAGTTACTACTATAGTTTTTAGAGCAAATTACCAGTACATTAGCCTAGACTAAATGGAAAAATTCCTATCCTAAGCATCAAATGGCATCTCTTTCTCTATAGGAATTGAGATGCATCTCATCTCACTTCCTATGATTTTCATATTCCTATCCTATGAAGGAAAGGAGGCCTCTGTTGGAGTAACTACTGTAGCTAGCAGTACTGCTGGTACAGTAGTTTTCTTCAAGAAGCGGAATTCAACGAATTCATGATGGTTCCTTCGTCCGAGCAACTTCAAAGTGGGAAGTGGGCCTGTGATTTGACGGCTCATTAGTCATTGTTACTGCGGCGCGACGACCTGGGTGACTCTCCCTTGGAGTTCTGCGTGCATGGCAAGTGGACCAGGATGGTCGACGTCCCACATGTTGGCGAACGGAAGTATTCTTTCCAATATCGAGGAGCAAGGAAACCGCGTGGTATAGTATCACTGCTGATTGGTTCGCAAAAAAATTAGTATCACTGCTGATTTATAATTATTTTTTATTTCTGATGAATGCTAGCGTTTCAACTCTTACGACGAAGGGTGCCAAACACGGCACGTGCTGGATGTCCCACACGTCAGTGAAAGGAGTGGGACATGAACAGCGTGGTAGAGCCCAGTGTAAAAAAACAGCGTGGTAGAGCGTCTCCACTTCTTCCACTTCTGGGTCGGAGACCACACGTAGTAGTACTTAGTGGTATGAACGATACAAAGTGCGACCTGGAGAGAAAGACACGTCTAGTTGGAAGGTCTCGGGGCATACACGTAAACAAATATAAAAGTTAATATGTGCCTCCAACTAATATAGTAGTAGTAGAGTACTTAGGCACGTACTCCATAACATCACCGTGCATTGCACGTACAACATTTAGTGGTAGTACGTAGTAAGAGACAAATGCCGCCCAAGAGTTCCCTTCTCGACCTACTTTTGGGTGTTTGGTAGAGTGTATGGAGGGTGGATGAGTCCACACTAGTTTAGCACAAATACACTAGAAGCATGCATGAAGAGAGCATGCATGAAGAGGGGTGTTGAGTTGAGCATGCATGAAGAGGGAACAACTATGCTGAGACGAGAACGCAACCAAACACACCCTATATGCCACGCATGTTCATACCATTTGTGCCTTTCTACTTCACTTACTGCGCTACATTACTCAGGTTCGTACGTCCACTCCTGGGTACATGTCCATCTCGTAGTTCCAGTCCCACGTGTTCTTCATATAGATGGAACGATCCTTGCATAACACGTGCACCTTGATGCTAGATGTCTCGCGTGTTGGCAAAAGGATGAACAAAGCTCACGTAAAAAAAATAGAGTGGAAGAACATAGATTCCGGACGACCGAGAAGGAGCAAGGAACCTCGTGGTGGAGCGTCTGCACTCATAATATTTAATATTATTCAGCGATATAAAATTAACCAATCATCTCCATAGTGGACTGGAAGAGTACGAAACACGGCAGCCCAGTGTAGTTACATCATACTAGTACATGGCTAACCCACGCTATCACCATATTTCTTCGCTTCCGTGCGACACCTATCTCTAGTAATCCAGCAGCCTGTATTGCTTCTCCCTCCTAGTCTCTATCAAAGTGCAGCGGGCTGGCGTTTCTGCCATCTATTGAGGTCGGCTAACTATCACATGTTAGCGACATGCCAAGATCATTCTAAAAAAATTCCTTTCACGTTCCGTTTTCAAAAAGAAAAAAATCCTTTCACGTACGAATTTGCATGTATGCTTTGAGCAACTTGCATGTCCTATACTGCTCCTGTTTGATACTCTAACTTAGCTAGAGGTTAGACTAACTCATGACTAACCCTGAACTAACTGTAGCCAAAGAGGTGTTTGGGTGACAGGGTTAGATTGACAATAAATGCACTTCATGGAGAGAGAAAAGTGATTTTTCAGTGGTCCCAATGAGAACTATCTCCAGTTAGCACCTCTTGGGTGGGATGTTTTTTTTGGTGGGTTCGGTGCAATTTGCTCCAATATAAACCCTCATGCTTGGATACTTTAGGGCTATTTGAGCCCCAACTAGCTCAAACTAACTCTAACCCATGGATCCAAACAGGGCCTATGGCCAGTCTCGACGCGGAGCAGTCGCGTGCACCGGGAAGCGGCGCTCTCTCGGCCGTCGTGCCACTTCAAAGCCGGTGCCAGTGAGAGGTCGCCTCCGCTCTGGCCGGGCATTAATGCGGCACTGACGCTCCAGGGCGACGCTGACCATTTCACGCGGGAAGCGCGCGCTGGCAAGGGAGTATAGGTTTCGAACCGTTTCAGGTGTAGTACTGGTAGTTTGCAAAACTACTCAATTATTGCACTCAGTTTCCTAAGAAATTGTGGTAAAAACGTTACTCCACAGCCCGCTTCCCTTCTCCTTCCTCTTCCACCACCCGCGCACGTCCGCGGGAAGCGACCGGTCAACCCTTATATAGGAGTGCTAGCACAAAAAGATGCATGCATGACCACTAAAATTTCCATATTAAAGCGCCGCTCCGGCGGGAGTATGGCGTATGTTGTTACCTTCGGCCGGCCCATGGCTACCGGGCGACGGCGACCAGAGAAGAGGCGGCGGGAGGGGAATGAATGCAGCTACTGTTTGGGTTCGCCTTCTGGCTTAAATAAATGTGCAGCATCACGTGTACCCGCGGGTGCACAAATTGTAACATACGTGTCTGCTTAAGTGGGCGTCACGTAACTGGTGTGTGTGAGAGAGAGATTCTGAGAGACAGAGTGCGTGTGTGCGACTCTACTCTTCGGACATGTACTCAACCTTTTGCATCGGGATATAAGTATAATGGTATTTACTTTAGCTAGTGATTTACGTGCCCATGTTAACGTGGTTGTGTCAAAAAATGTCACTTCCTGCTCGTGATTTGCGTTATATAATTACAAGCAAGATTCTCGTGCATTGCACGGAACATCAATATGCATTTTTTTACAGAACACCTGTTGTGATTGACCCATGCAGGAGTAATCCCATGTGTAAAAACTAATGATATCTCAAGAATTTTATCAGAAAACTGGTATCTCGAGAATGTCATCAAAAAAATGAAAGATGAGAGATAAGGCGAGGAGGAGTGGAGCGTGGTGGTGACTGGTGGTCAGAATGGGCGGAGGCATGGGGATGGACGGCGCCGGCAGGCGGCAGCGGCCACCATGCATGCTAGATTGTTCCAGAGACTTATTCCTTTTTTAATTGCTGAGCAATGAGGTTGCGGGAGATAATGATGTGGAGAGAGGTGCGGGTATCTTTTGTAAAATTATCATAGTTTGCTTTCTATCCTCAGATATAGATCATACGATATGTATTACAAGATGGCAGGCACACCATCACCGCCAACTCGTTTTTTTATAAGGGTACAGATGACAAGTTTGCTGACTACTAAAGTAAAGTGGAATTTGTCCATGTTATGCAAGTAAATAAAGGTGATTGTTTATCATACGGGTAAGGTTGGATGAAGGGTGGTAGGAACAAATGCTCTGCCTAGAGCATGTGTGTGTGAGATGGAGTCTTAGTGTGTGTGTGGGGTGTGTGTGTGTGTGAGAGAGAGAGAGATGGAGTCTTAGTTTGTGTGTGTGTGAGAGAGAGAGAGATGGAGTCTTAGTGTGTGTGGGGGGGTGTGTGTGCATGCGTGCGTGTGTTTGTGTGTTTGTGTGTGTGTGTGAGAGAGAGAGAGAGATGGAGTCTTAGTGTGTGTGGGGGGTGCGTGCGTGCGTGTGTGTGTGTGCGCGCGCGCGCGCGTGTGTGTGTGTGTGTCGCGGGGTCCTCTGTGGCGGATGTAATTTAAGTGTGCATGGCTTCATCATAGAGAGGTGATGTGTATGGCAGAGGCCACCAACGATGGGGTGCGAGAGAGAAAATGCCCATAGAGAGGGAAGAGAAGGTGTGTGCGCGTGAGAGGAGTCGACATCGAGAGAACGTGTTTGTTCGAGAGACACCGAGGAAGACTACTATATATCGATGGTGCATGTAGGCGGGAATTAAACAAAGGGATGGTCTTATTGGTTTCGGGGATATAGGGGAAGAGTGAGAGGCGGGGGGGTAGCTAGAAGGAGATTGTTAAGTGTGAGTGTGTGTTTTACCCATCCAGGCGGAAGTTATGTGCACAAAAGAGGAGAACGATTCGATGTGGCGTTAGGATTGAGGGTAATTAACTACGTATGGAGACATAGAGACCTTGAACGTGCATGTGTGAGAGGTATACATGTATACGTGGGATGTGTGTGTGTGCGCGCGCGCATGATCGAGATAAAAGAAAGAAGACATAAGTCATAAGATCAACGACATGGGAGAGACGGATCGGTATGACAATATGCATGCATGTGAGAATGCAGGGAAGAAGGCCCGACAATTGAGCATGTGTTTTTGTCTTTAAGAGATAGTGGCGTGGGCTGGAGCATGCATCTATGGCGAGCAGAGGGAGTGAGGCGCAACGATTGTGCAAAAGAGACCAACCTATAAATGCATATATGGAGAGACATATATAGTGTGGGTGATAGGAATCAAGACTCCGTCCGAGAAAGAAATGTTGACGGAGAAACTACAGATAGATACAGAGATGGAGATGCTAGCTAGAGGGACATCCGCTAGTTTGGGTGTTGGAGATGACCGTCGGGTGGTTCAAGGGGTGAAGTTATATATGTGTGTGAGAGGGCACTTCACTGCATGTAGAGAGAAACATATGTAGTGTGCGTGATAGGAATCAAGAGTGAGGGTGAGAAAGAAGGTTGATGGAGAAACAGATAAATAGAAAGATAAAGATGCTAGCTAGTGTGCGTTAGAGATAGGAGTCGAGTGGATCAGAAGGCTGGGTTATGTGTGTGGGTGTGAGAGAGATAGAGAGAGGGTGCATGTGAGTCACATACAAACAGATATCAGAGAGAAATGAGATCCAGAGAGACGGAGTTTTGTGTCTGCGAGAGAGAAAGATATTTCACAACGAGAGTGATAGCTAGAGAGACATACGAGGGAATGCAAGATATCTCTAGGGAGAGAGGGTGTGTGTGAGCGACATACAAGAGAACAATGGAGAAATATGAGACCCTGGGAGACAGAGTTTGTGTTTGTGTGTGAGAAAGAGACATTGAAGAGGAAGAGTCGTAGGTTCTCATATCTAAGGAGCGAAAGACATCTCTGTATGAGGGGTGTGCGAGTGGCACACATGGGAATAGTAGACATAAATGAGACCCCGGGAGACAAAGTTTTGTGTTTGTGTGAGAGAAAGAGATTCCACATGGAGAATCATAGTTAGAGACACATAGCAGGGAGCGAGATATACTTAGAGAGAGATAGAGTGATGAAGGTCGAGGGAGAGAGTACTGTTAGTGTGTTACGAAGATAAAAGATCATTGTCGACATACAGGTAGCACGAGAGATACCTGAGAGACGATGAACGCGTATAGGTCCAGAGAGATAGTCCTATATAAGCAAGAGTGATAGCTATATGAGACGAATATCTGGATTAAAGGGGATTCAAATATTTAAACTAGAGATCACGACATCGATAATATCATAACGCAAATTGGTGTATCAAACATGCATATTCATTTGAATTTGGGCACACGTGTAATGTTATATAGTTTATCAATATTGGTGATCCATAGATTCTTCAATTACAAACAATGCATGGTTTATATGCAATTAATGTCTAAACGGGATTACACTATATGTTGCGTGTGTGAAACACATTATACATGTTTGAGAAGTAAAAAAAACCCGCATGAAACACACATTAATTGGAGATAGTTAGCGAGGAATGCATACATTGGATTTCAACATAAAGTGGTTTCAAATATTTGAAAATCCAAATTGATGGATACAACCTTATGAATCTGAGATCATGCCATTTGTAAACCATATTTATGTATAAATGGTGTTGTGCTTTTGAAAGTATATATTAAAAAAATGATGTATATAGAATGTAATTCCAATTGAAAATGGATCCCGCCCGAAAAAAATAGAATACAAACGGGATTCGAATTGAGTTGGCACGGTAAACGTGCACTCTGCAAAATTTGAACGAAGCGGGGAAAGTCGCAGTAACCGCCCGAAACCAAAATCTGCGAGATGGAAATCACTACTGCCTATCCCTGCCACGCAAAGCCTATCTGCTGGATTTCTATAGGTTTCGATAGGGGTAGGTTTGTAATTTCACCCAAACGTGACGTAACCGCCTCTCACCCGGATTCATACACGGTGGGCGCCAAAACACAGTGTGTCCTCGGCCGAAATCGACTCCCTCCCCGATTCATATTCATACACGGTGGGCGCCAAAACAAACTCTCGTCGGCAAATATTCGGTGTATGCGAGATTACCGTCCTATCCCCAACCGACTAATGTTGTTGTGATGTAGTAGAAATTTGAAACGGGGGCTAAGTTTGTAAATTTCCTCGCATTTGAGACAAGCGCGCCCTGAATACATGGTTCCCCCCCTTCCTCTCTACCTCCCTTTTCCCCATTCGTACTCCGTGGGCGCCAAAACACCCTCTCCACCCCACCCTCCTCCGTCCGCCGTCATCCGCCACCCCATCCACCGCCGTCATCCTCCACCATGCCGGAGCTGATACCCCGACGCCACCGTCCATTACAAGAGATCGACCTCTCTCATCCACGGCTTCGGACCGGGATCCTTGCATCCCGTCCTCTCGCTTCATCCCCGCCGTCGTCCACCTTGCCAGCGCCGCTCCTACGACCGTCTCGTCCACCGCGCCCCGCCGCCACCGTCTACCCTCCTAGATCTGCTTCCACACCGCCGATAGCCATCGCTACCGCAGCACCGTCAAATTCTCAGCAGATGCGTACACGGCGCCGCACCAGAGGCAGTACTCTTTCGTATCTGCTCAACTTATTTATCGCAGGAAGAAAATAGATCGCCACTGCTTTACTCTGATTTCTTGTCTTGGTTGCGAAGTTGCCTTTGTCCGGTTTGCACCTTCAGATCCGCCATGGCACGCTCAACACTATACTCCCAATGCTTATGGTTTTCCCCTTTTATATTCCACACTAGTTAAATCGCAATAGACTAAATTTCAAAATTGGGTCAGTCGATTTTTCAGAGCTCGCCGGAGTTCGCCGGTGCGAACGAAGGGGCTCAGGTGGTTGTGGGGCCTCGCCGAACAAAGAAAACTCGACGCATGTGGGGGTTGGGGCGGGGGTGGGGGTGGGGGTGGCGGAGGAACACAGGCGGCGGGGGCCGGTGGTCCGGCCGGCAGCCCGTGCGGTGTTCTGTATGGGAAGAATCAGAGACGAGGAAGAAGATGGGTTAGGAGACGCAGGATCTTCATCCAACCGCCTGAAATGGTCGAGAGACAGCTGGGAGTTGCATTCTTAATGCGCTCTGGTTCATCATGTGTGGGCACTGTGCAACCAACATTTTATTATCCAAAATCTGCTTGCTCTTCTTTACCATGTTCCTCTTCCGTTCTTCTTTAATATGTACTCTCTCCATTCCTAAATACAAGTCTTTGTATCGATTCCACCATGGACTACATATGGAGCAAAATGAGTGAATCTACACTCTAAAATGTATCTGGATACATTTGTATGTGATCCATAGTGGAAATCTCTACCAAGACTTATATTTTGGATCAGAGGGAGTATGATAGTGGTACAGTATGTTCCTTGTACTGAAGATGAGCAGGGACTTTTGCAGTGTAGAGGTCTATACAGTCGGTTGTGATGGACACTTTGAACCTCTTTGATTCGTAGGATCTTGTAAACATAGGAATAGGATTTGTAGTCACCTGCCCACTTGAATCCTATAAGAATAGCAAGGAAATGCGGGGAGCTGTGTCGCCTTTGAGAGTAACACTGATATTAACAGTACCGCACCTTCACTTGAAGAGAGCTGGTATTTGAAGCCTTTCTAGCCGTACCAGCAATACTAGCACATATATTCCAGCAAGTTCCACTTTGCTGATTTTACTCTGATTCTTACGGTTTTCCCCGTTATATCTACACTATGATCTGTGTAGCTGCTTTGTGTGGCACTAGCAGCAGTCCACCCTTGAAGCTAAACACTGCAATGACTTACAAAATTGGCACCAAGGCATTGAGTGCCATTCTGGATGCAATGAAACTCATACGCTCCCCACCTGTTGATTCTTGTTCAGAATATGATCCTAATGACTCTTGTTCAAAATTGCCACATATAGAGAGACAGCATGGAATTGCATTTCTTTGGGCGATGTGATTCATCATGAGTGGGCAACCAACATTGTATGCAATGAAGCGGAACCTCAAGAATATGCTTCCTCTTCTGTTCTTTAACATGTTCCTCTTTGTTTATTCTGTATTTAGTACGTACAGTATGTTCCTTGTCAGGAAGGGGCGCGGGGACATCTGCAGTCAACAACTGGTAGAGCTGGCCTGTACGTGATCGATAGACTTTCAATTACTAGCGGCAATACAACATCGTATTTTCAAGCCAGTTCCACTTTCCCGATTTATATATTGTGGTTATGGTGTACCCCTGTTATGTACACTATGATCTGCCTAGTTGTTGTGTGCTCTTGTTATCATGGTTTGGCAATAAACTCTCTATATAGTATATTATGAACCTATCATCTGCCAGCTATCCTTACTTCTGGAGCCTATTTTTTTGTGTACTTGTGCTAGATTATATAAATGCATGCACCATATTACAGCACACATGAGCTCTCTCATCAGAATCCAGTGATAGCACACAAGTGTTTACAGGGGCGCCCCTATATTAGAATATCATCTGCATTACAAAGATAATCTCACAACTATTTATGTTTTCATGGTTCTCAGATATTATACGCAATTACAGTGAATATCAGAATCCGCGCATCAGAAGAATATTGTGGAACACTGCAATGACTTACAAAATTAGCACCAAGGCATTGAGTGCCATTCTGGAAGCAATGAAACTCCTACGCTCCCCACCTGTTGATGCTTGTTCAGAATATCATCCTAATGACTATTCTAACCTCGAGGAGTCAAAGGCAGATGGCATGTCCTGTTCACCCATCAAGGTGCCTGTTCTAATTTGGCAAGGTTTTATTGATTGCGCGTATCTTGCATATGTTGTCTTGCATTTCTTCTACTTTGTTGCACCGCCATCTGCTTAGTTTACTCATCATATAACTCGAGATGCCATGCCCATCCATTATCAATACATATTCCATCTGTCATCATACCATGTTTTTCCACTCAAATGTTGTTCTTGTGCATTAGACATCAAAAAGGAAGAGGGTGATTGCCGAACCTGAAGGAGCACCAGCAAAGTCCTTGAAAAACGTGGTGGTGCCGGAGAAATCAGACAGCGCCCCACTTATATTGGCTGTACAACCAGTGACACTAAACGTAGGACCGACTCCAGTAGACTGTACCCATACTTCACTGGCCACACCACTAGCCCCACCACACAGGACCTGCACTCCAGCAAAAGGTATACCGATTTCATTTGCCATAGCACCAGCTGTACCACAGAAAAATCCCACTCCAGCAAAAAGTACAGCAAGTCCACCGGCCGAAGACCTATCCCAACTGCAGAGACGGACAATTCCTGCAGATTGGAACCCCATTCCATTTATTCCCAGTTTAAAAGACAATGCTTTCAATGTTGTTAGGGACTACGTGCATATATTCCCATCATGGGAAGATTATAGTGAAGACAAACACCATTTTCACATCTTCCTGTCCAACTTACGTGTAAGTGCTATTATTCATGGTTATTATTTTCCTGTTTTCTGCTGATCGAACACATCAATGATTTACAGTACATTGTTGTAACTAGGCGAGGGTCAATCTGGATAGTCATGACGAGCAAAGCTTGCTTGTGCTTTTCAAGGAAGTATTGCAGCAGTATCGGTGTTACCTGAGGAAATCACACTTTGATGGCAAGTCTATAAACAAATTTCCGGTGAAGTCTCCAGTGCTAAATTTAGAAGACATTGAATGGAAAAACCTTGTTATGCACTGGTCTCGTTCCCAGGATGAGGTACTATCTCTGAAATCAAATGACAATTTGAACTTCTACTTTTCCGCATGTGCCTTACGGATCTTTTTTGCAGGAAATCTGCTCGAAGAAGAATTCTGGTTTGAAAAGAACGACAGGATATCGCAAATATGCTGCCCGCTGCTTTGCTCTTGTTAGTACCTGTTGTCCTATATCACTGTACTTGCATACATACCTTGTTCATTATGTGACAGCAGTATGCATGATAGCTTGCTTATCAATTGTTCGCTCCAAATTATCTGATCTGTATGAATGGTTACATTAGTGTAGAATATATCCAATGCCAATGATTTTTTTAGCTCTGCATTGTTCTTGTAAGTACATGCTGTCCTTTATCAGTGTACTTATATTGACAGGTAGTTGTTCATGTACCATCACTCTGCAGCTTATTTTCCTTTGCCCTCCATTTTCTACACATCAGATCTATATTTACTCTTACCATAAGGTTGGTACTGAAGAAGTTTAGTTGTGCATTGCTCTTGGTTGTGCCTTTTGCCTGTATCGCTGCACATACATTTATAGCTACTTGGTTATGTAGCATCACTCTTCATCTTAACTTAAATATTCTCCATTTTTTCATATATTATCACATCTATATTTACTCTTAACAAAATGTAGAATAAAGGCAATGCTTATGAAGAAGATTCTGTGGTAAACTTCTTGAATTGCGCCCCCCCCCCCATCAGCATGGACAAGGGCTTTATAGAGCCTGTCTTCACCAGTAATGTAAGTTTGTCCTTCTCAAGCCTTCAAACTTTGTTGTGTATATTTGGTTAGGCATGGCTGCAACAGCTATTTATTTTTGTGTTTGCATCAAATTGCATGTTTAAAGTTTATTATGTAGTTCATAAACAAAAGTTTGTCCTTCTCAATTTAAGTTTTCAGTTGTACAACCAAGTTCCTTCTTCATACCATGTAAATTAAACTATACAGAGCAAGTGATCTTCTTTTGCACTGCATGTATGCTTCTGTTCTTCATCCGTAATCCAGTGGTGTGGTGAACCTACCCACTACAACACAATGTCATATTCTGCAATGTCTTAACTATGAACAATGTCATATCATTCTACTATTATTTAAATCGTCTCTTTATTTGCCAATCTGAAATGGGATAAATTGACAGCACACTAACCATTGATACTTATGAGTTCTTGATTTGTAATCCAGTGGTGTCGTGAAGCTGCCAACTCCTTCACAATGTCATTTCCTGCCATGTCTTGACCTGAACAATACCATATTGTGTTAATGCAATTTTAAACTGTGTCACTTTATTCGTCAGTAAGAAATGTGATGAATTGTCAGCACTGATACTTTTATGTGCAAAACATGTCATCTGTCTGCTTGTTTATCTTTCAGAGTGAGGAAGATATAAGTGTTGAACAAGCGCAGTCTCATCATCTTGCTCAGGTGGTTGCGCTGCAGCTCACCTGCAGGGCTAACCTTTCTTGAACTCTATTGAAGTGCTGTCAGTTTTGTATATTATTTTTTCGGCGTGTTTATTTGCACTGGTGGCGATCTTTGATGCCCAGTGTATGTAATCTGCTATCTGCTTGTGCTTTATTATCATAGTGGCGAACTTTGATGCCCAGTGGATGTAATATGTCGTAATTTCTTTATTGTATAGTCTAGGTTTTTTCTTATTCACGATGCTGCAGTTATTTTACTGTATATATATCCTGTCTTCGCAGTAAACCGGCCAAACCGTAAAATTACGGTACATAATCGGGCCGTCATGCAATCACGATGTATGATCCGCATCATGGGCCTCGTCAAACTGGCCCACTAGTAGATTCGGGCCTTTAATAGACCGAGTAACCCCCGGCCCTCTTTTCGCAAGAAAACTCAATGGGCTTTTAGGAGGTTGAGAAGTAGGTTGGGCCTGAAACGTGTCGAACAGCTCACGGGCCGGCAGCAGCCCGAAATGGACCCCGGCCCATGATTGTGTGAATCAAATCACGGGCTTTTAACAGGACAAAATTGTCTCGGTCCTTGTTTGGCCCAATCAGATATCGGCTGCGAGCAGGCCGGATGCAAACCGGGCCGTAGTAAGGCCCAACTATATGACGGGCTTTTAACAGGCCGAAATTAATATAGGGCCGAAATGTTAAACGGGCCCTTAACAGGCCGAAACTAATATCAGGCCGAATTACTAAATGGGCCTTTAGCAAGTGGGCCCAAAAGCATAGCGTCCAGTTAACGGGCCCAATCTGATATGGACCATAATTGAGGCCAAAGCCTCTTAAAGGGCCGGACCTGATCTGGGCTGTGATTTGGCCCAGAACGTGGGAGGCTTTTAACGGGCCGGATCTCATATGGGCCATTATTAGGCCCGGAACGTGGCAGGCCATTAATGGACCGGATCAAATATGGGCCGGCATTTGGCCCAAAACATGGCAGCCAGTTAATGGGCCGGCCTACTAGGGTCCTCAAAATCTTGTGGGCCTATAGCTAGGCCGGTCCATTAGTGTCGGCGAAATCTCGTGGGCCTTTAGCTGGGCCGGCCCATTATGATCCGCAAGAATTTTGTGGGCCTTTACCTAGGCCGGCCCATTATGGCACACAAAAATCTTGTGGGCCTTTACCTGGGCCGGCCCATTATGGCCCGCGAAATCTTGTGGGCCTTTAGCTGGGCCAGCCCATTATGGTCCGCAAAATCTCATGGGCCTTTAGCTGGGCCGGCCCATTATGGTCCGCAAAATCTTGTGGGCCTTTAGTTGGGCCGGCCCATTTAAACTTGATGGGCCGTGCCACGTGTCGACGTATCATAGGCGCCTTCTGTCCAATGAGTGGATGACATATGTCCCAACGATGAGCCGACACGTGTTTCCTCCAGCCAATGTTGATTTTACACGTGGAAAATCCCCATTGGTCGCGGCTGTTAATGGGTTATCGGATCCAAAACCTGACCCGATAGCTTAACGGCGTTCTGTTACGGTGGATGCCACGTGTCGGTCACCCTTGACGAAAGCACTTCTGTGACGCGCGATTTATCGTCATGGAAGTGGACACTTCCGTGATGATAATTTTGGTAATGTCATGGAACACTTCTACGACAGCACATGTATGACTATCTTGATTCTGTCATAAATTTGTCATGGATGTACATGCATGACAAAAAACGCGACCTACTGTGACAAACACGTATCATCACGGAAGTGTATTTTTTTGTAGTGACCCGGGCAATGATGTGGCTATGTTTTCTGATAATCGGGGTCGATGAGGTCGTGACACAACCTACCCCTACCGGTCGGTATCGGCCATCGGGCGCTGCCCGCACCCGCGAGGGGCGCTGCCCCTTCGAACCCCGCCCGCTGTGTGTCGCGCCTTGTATTTCGTACACGATCACTCAAACCGGTAGAATGCGATTCTATGCATAACTTTGTTTTGCAGGGTTTGATGTGAATAGCATGGCTCATGTGTATGTGATGCATGTGTGTAAATTATACATGGCCTGTGTGTCATGTTTGTTAGCCGGCAGGAGCCAAAGCGCTATCATTATATTGTATAACGACCTGCGTGTCGACTTGTGACTCTATGTAAAATTCATTACTAGTTGTAGTAGTTGGATAATAGAGATCAGGTTGGTGGCTTGGCGTCCCGGCGTGACTAACAAGATGGAGTTCCTAGATGGTCATCGGAGTCGGAGCCGACCTGGAAGAACATCCATGAAGGAGCCATACTATTTCACAATATATGTTTATTTGTGATTGTTATGCTTCTTGTTTTCTATGCATGTTAGAATGGTAGAAAGATCCCTCGTTAATATCAAGCAATTTGCCATTCCCGATGTTGCACCTTCGCACGTCAAGTACGTCTAGTAGTGTGCTCATAAAATTGGGGTGCTTCTAGGTGTCCTTGAACTGAAGGGTTCGTGTCGGACACGGACATGCACTGCATCAGGTAAACTTGACAAGGCTATCAAAACGGTTTTGGGCCTTGTGGCAAAGAAGGTTGGGGGCCGGGGTATGAGATACCTTCCCGACCGACAGGAGTCCTATAGAGATACGATTAGCAAGGAGTTGCTTACCGGATAGGCATGTGGTCTAGCAGTGATGCTAAAGCTCACTAGTCGCATGTGCTAGTCGGATCCTGAATCACTGAGAGTTTGCAGAGGGATGCCAACTTCAGTGGGAGTATTTTCGTTTTAAGGCTAGAATTACTCTACATAAACACATTGCTTAGTGATTGCATATTTTCTGTTGTAGATCAATGGCACCACCTGCTCAACCCAACTTTGCATTGAAGTCAATTCTGGAAAAGGATAAACCGAATGGAACAAACTTTCCCACCTGGTATAGAAATATGAGAATTGTTCTCAAACACGATAAAAAGGAACATGTTCTAGAGGATCCACTTCTAGAGGAACCTACCGATAATGCTAATACCACAACTAAGAATGCCTACCAGAAACTCGTTGATGAATCAACGAAGATCAGCTGTCTGATGCTGGCTTGTATGGAGCCCGATTTGCAACAGCATTTTGAAAATGTTGAGGCTTACGATATGATCGAGAGTCTCAAGAGCATGTTTCAGACACAGGCTAGGACCGAAAGGTTCAACGTCTGGCGATCCTTAATGGATTGCAAGCTGAAGGAAGGTGATCCACTGAGCCCACATGTGATCAAGATGATCGGATATGTGCAAGCTTTGGATCGATTGGGCTTCCCGCTCTTGGATGAGCTGGCTACTGATGTAGTTCTGGGTTCTCTTCCGCCCAGCTATGGGACGTTCATCTCGAACTATCATATGCATGGCATGGATAAGAAGCTCACTGAATTGCATGGGATGCTCAAAGTGGTAGAGCAGGATATTAATAAAGGCACGCATCAAGTGTCGATGGTGCAGAAATCGGCTAAGTTCAAGAAGAGTTGGTCCAAGAAAAAGGCTAAGGCAAAGGGCACGGAGACGGTAAACTCCGCCGCTGCGCCGAAGTCTGGACCGGACTCGAAGACCATTTGCTATCATTGCAAGGAGACTGGTCACTGGAAGAGGAACTGTAGCAAGTGGCTTGCAGAGCATGGCAAGAAGGCCGGGAATGTTGCTTCAGGCAAAGGTACACTTGTTGCATATGTTATAGACATTTACCTTGCTGACATACCTAGTAACTCTTGGGTATTTGATACCGGATCGGTTGTTCATATTTGCAACTCGATGCAGGGGCTGGTAAGAACTAGGCGTGTGGCACAAGGGGAGATTGACATTAGGGTCGGCAACAAAGCAAGAGTTGCTGCGTTGGAGGTCGGCACAATGCAGCTCCAGCTTCATTCTGGATTTATTTTGGAATTGAATAATTGTTATTACATTCCTGCACTTAGTCGGAACATTATTTCTGCCTCATGCTTGATGAGTCAGGGTTATGAATTCAATTTAAAGGACAATGGTTGTTTGTTTTATTTGAATGGTATGTTCCACGGCTATGCACCCATTGTTGATGGGCTATTTATACTGAATCTGGAACAGGAACTGGTCTATAACGTGAATGTCAAGAGGCATAAGCCTAATGAGATAAATCTGACATACTTCTGGCATTGCCGGCTTGGACACATTAGTGTGAAACGCATGAAGAAGCTCCATGATGATGGGCTCCTAACTTCGTCCGACTTTGAGTCGTTCGAGACATGTGAATCATGCTTGCTAGGCAAGATGACTATGTCTCCTTTTGCAAAGAGTTGCGAGAGGGCGTCTGAGCTATTGGAGCTTATACACAGTGATGTGTGTGGTCCAATGAGCACAACTGCTAGACGTGCCTATCAGTACTTCGTGACTTTTACCGACGACTTGAGTAGATATGGATATATCTATTTGATGAGGCACAAGTCGGAAACTTTTGAAAAGTTCAAAGAGTTTCATAACGAGGTTGAGAATCAGCTCGGCAAGACTATAAAGCTTCTACGATCTGATCATGGAGGTGAGTACATGAGCCAGGAGTTTGATGATCATCTGAAAAGCCGAGGTATAGTACCTCAGCTCACACCTCCGGGTACCCCACAGAGAAACGGCGTGTCGGAACGGAGGAATAGGACCTTGCTGGACATGGTCCGGTCTATGATGAGCAAATCGGATTTACCCTTGTCATTCTAGGGATACGCTCTAGAAACTGCAGCATTCACACTTAACAGGGTACCATCAAAATCTGTAGACAAGACACCACATGAGATGTGGACCGGGAAGAGTCCCAGTTTGTCTTTTCTAAAGATTTGGGGTTGTGAAGCATTTGTCAAGCGACTTATGTCAGACAAGCTTACACCCAAGTCGGATAAATGCATATTCGTGGGATATCCGAGGGAAACCTTGGGATATAGCTTCTACAACCGGGAAGAGAACAAAGTGTTTGTTGCTCGGAACGGGGTTTTCCTTGAGAAAGAGTTTCTCAGTCGGGAGGCCAGTGGGAGGACGGTCCGACTCGAAGAAATTCGAGGACCACTTGCGGACGGCTCGGCTGGTGATGAGATCATACCGGAGTCAGTCAGGGAACCCGTAGTGGAAGCGTCACTGGAACCACGGAGGTCGGAGAGATTGCGCAGGGTGCGTGGCGTATTGTTGCTAGAAAGCGACGAGACGGCCACATATGCAGAAGCGATGGTGAGCCCAGATTCCAAGGCATGGCTGGAGGCCATGAGATCCGAGTTAAAGTCCATCGATGAGAATCAAGTCTGGGACTTGGTTGATCCGTCGGCTGGCGTAACAGCCATTGGTTGCAAATGGGTCTTTAAGAAGAAAACTGATGTGGATGGAAATGTTCAGATCCACAAAGCTTGGCTTGTCGCTAAGGGTTATGGACAAGTTCAAGGAATTGACTACGACGAGACTTACTCGCCGGTAGCGATGCTGAAGTCAGTGAGGATTGTACTAGCTATAGCTGCATATTTCGATTACAAGATATGGCAGATGGATGTCAAGACGGCTTTCCTTCACGGAAATTTAACCGAGGATGTGTATATGATACAGCCCGAGGGTTTTGTCGATCTGACTAGCACTACTAAGGTATGCAAGCTCAAGAGATCCATTTATGGGTTGAGGCAAGCATCTCAGAGCTGGAATATTCGTTTTGATGAGGTCGTCACTGGTCTCGGTTTCGTCAAAAGCGAAGAAGACGCTTGTTTATACAAGAAGTTAAGTGGGAGCTCGATAGTGTTTTTGATCTTGTATGTGGATGACATATTGTTGATCGGGAACGATGTTTCGATGCTGAACTCAGTCAAGGAGTCATTGAATGGCAAGTTTTCGATGAAAGACCTTGGTGAGGCAGTGTATATTTTAGGCATTAAGATCTATAGAGATATATCAAGGAGGCTGCTCGGCTTAAGCCAGAGCACGTACATAGATAAACTGTTGAAGCAGTTCAACATGAGTAAGGCGAAGAAAGGGTTCTTGCCACTCTCACATGGTATAACGCTAAGCGAGACTCAGAGTCCTTCAACATCTGATGAGCGAAGCAGGATGAGTAGGATTACGTATGCCTCGGCAATCGCATCCATCATGTATGCCATGATATGTACAAGGCCTGAAGTTGCTTTTGCAATAAGCCTAACAAGCAGATACCAGGCCAACCCAGGTGAGAGTCACTGGGCAGCGGTAAAAACTATTTTGAAGTACCTGAAAAGGACTTAAGGAGATGTTCCTAGTTTATGGAGGTGAGGAAGAGCTCGTCGTAAGGGGTTACGCCGATGCTAGTTTCCAAATCGACAGAGATGATTGTCGATCACAGTCTGGATTCGTGTACGTCATGAATGGAGGAGCAGTGAGTTGGATGAGTTCCAAGCAAGATATGGTGGCCGATTCTACCACAAAAGCCGGATACATTGCGGCTTGTGAAGCTGCAAAGGAAGGTGTTTGGATTCGAAACTTCCTGGATGATCTTGGCATTTTCCCAGCCTCGATGAAACCGTTCGACCTTTATTGTGATAATTCTGGTGCCATCGCACAAGCCAAGGAGTCGAGGAATCACCATAAGGTCAGACACATAGATCGGAAATATAACCTGATACGAAAGATCGTAAAGAATGGTGATGTAGAGTTATGCAAGATTCACACGGATGCAAATGTTGCAGATCCATTGACTAAGCCGCTTCCACAACCCAAGCATGAGGGGCACGTTAGAGCTTTGGGCATTCGATGTCTATTTGATTGACTCTAGTGCAAGTGGGAGACTGTTGGAGATATGCCCTAGAGGCAATCATGTATGATGATATTCCCTATGTGTTTATGAATAAAGATAGTCCTTGGACATTATCAATGATGTGTATCAGCAAGTACATGACTTGTTTGTGGGACTATGCATTGTATGATGACTGTCCTAAAAGGTCCCTAGTCGAAAGGGCTTTGTGGACGCGCAACCAACTAGACTAGCATATGACACGGTCGATGGCTTGGTCTCACTAGCCATGAAGCATTGGATGCTAACCGGATAATATGGACTTGAAAGGATCTCGTCGGATTCAACGTATTCGGATCCGAGTCGAGATAAGGTCCGAGTCGGACAGACCCAACTATGAGACGTAGCGATATGTCATCTGTGAGTCTCTAGTACAACGTTCTATGTCTTAAGACCTGAGCTGGCACATGTACTCGGGATGGTGACAGGCTTGCTTTGGGCCGACCAAACGCTACTCCGTGACTTGGTAGTTACAAAGGTAGGTTTCGGGCTTATCCAGACTCATGATGCGAGACATGGTCGAGCAAGATGGGATTTGCCCCTCCGATCAGGAGAGATGTACTCTGGGCCCCTCGTGTGATCTGACCGAGATAAGCATGGCCATGCGACATGGATTATGAGATAATCCGGTTTGTGGTCGGTATCACTGGAACGAGAAAGAGGTCGGGCTAGCACAAGGATGACAGACTCGCCTTGAGCCCGACAACATATATCGTGTGGCAAAAGGAATGGAAGTATGATGTACAGGTTCACCTAACCAGCTTCATAGTTTGCATGGTGTTCAGCATGCCTTGCTAGGGGCCGCTACCAGCTGTGCAGTTCGGAGGTGATCCAAACTGCGACCAAGTCGGCTTGAACCTAAGGGGTCACGCGCTTAAGGGAAGGAACCTACGAGGTCGGATCCGAGGACACTGGTCGGATGTGATCCGAGCTGTATTCGGATTGTGGCCGAGTAGACTTATGGGCTTTAGGATCCGTGCGAGGCCCAAGTGTTGAGCCCGCGGCGGATGCCTATATAAAGTGGGGTGCGGCACACTCATGCGGTTGATCGCTTCAGCATTGTCACTAGGGTTTGCATGTGTTGCGAATAGACACTTCCACTCGCCGTCGGTTGTGTGATCGGACCTAGCAGTCCGCCGCACGACATACCTCCTGCACGCGCGGATACCGTTAGAGGCGGTGCACTTGCGCCGCTCCGGCGAACATGTACGAGGGATCCGACGACCGGCTGTTCGAGGGAGATCGGACGAGGAGGAGACGATCCACGTTGATGCGCTGCCCAACTCTTCTTCCGCTGCACGACACTGTGCGTCTAGTGGTAATGATCTGTGATCCATTCCCGTAGGATGTTCCTGGTTGTTCTGCACGTAGGAAAATTTTAATTTGCAGTCGACGCCCCCTACGGTAGAACCCAACAGGTTCCTCGAGAAAGCAAGCCCCAAGGCTCGCGATACGTGAGCCGGACCTTGAACCACCAAGGGAAGCTCCAGTACGGCCTTGCGAGTGGCCGTTGGATCAATTCATGGTTCATGCTAGTTTCAAGGAGGAATTTGATGTGTTCGTACAAAATGTTGGCCTTGAGGACTTCGTGTCAACATGGACCTTGAAGATTTTAGTGATGCATGCAAAATTCCACAATGGCGCATTCATAGTGAGCCTCGCAAAACTGAATATAACGATTTCCTTGCTAGCATCACTATGGGAGAAGCTAGAAATATTACACAAGCAACCATAGGAAGCATTCACTTTCCTACCATACATTATTTTGCTCTCTTTATAGGTAGATGCATTAACAGTAAACATGATCATAGCCACATTTGTGCATCAGATCTTAGTGTCCTCAAGTGTGCGATAATGGGTGATAAATGATATAACTTGGGGGCTATTATTGCAAGAAGGTTACATAATAATGCTAAAGATGGAGATTTCTTTGGTGGGATTTATGCCACCCGTTTAGCTAATTATCTTGGGGTACCCATAAGGGAGGATGACATTGAGTTACCACCTGCTTTTCTTGATTATAATGCTATGGTACGTTACCAGTTTCTTGAGAGGAATGAACAGTCCCTCCTTTACCGACTGATCTTTGACAGGAAGCGTGTTGTCCATATTACACTTCCCGCTCCTGCCTTCTTTAACTTTTAGGTAAAACGGAGATACTTCATAACCAGAGAGGAGGCAGACGAGTATGAGAGAGAGGTGGAGGTCGCTCGCCTCCATGCTGCAGCCCTTCAGGCAGTAGCTGCCGCGTCCCAGTACACGGACTGGGTCCGTAACTTGGCCCGTGTTGTTGTTCCGTTGAATTTTAATGCATTCCTAGAGAAAGCTAAGTTGAAAGATGATGGTAGCAATTACACGGACTGGGTCCGTAACTTGAGGATTATCCTCATTGTTGCACAGAAGAATTACGTCCTGGAAGCACCGCTAGGTGCAAGACCCGCTGCAGGAGCAACGCCGGACGTTGTGAACGCCTAGCAGAGCAAAGCTGATGACTACTCGATAGTTCAGTGTGCCATGCTTTATGGCTTAGAACCAGGACTTCAACGACGTTTTGAACGTCATGGACCATATGAGATGTTCCAGGAGTTGAAGTTAATATTTCAAGCAAATGCCCGGATTGAGAGATATGAAGTCTCCAATAAGTTATATAGCTGCAAAATGGAGGAGAATAGTTCTGTCAGTGAGCATATACTCAGAATATCTGGGTACCACAATCACTTGACTCAGCTGGGAGTTAATCTTCCAGTTGATAGTGTCATCGACAGAGTTCTTCAATCACTGCCACCAAGCTACAAAAGCTTCGTGATGAACTATAATATGCAAGAGATGGATAAGACAATTCCCGAGCTCTTTGCGATGCTAAAGGCTGCAGAGGTAGAAATCAAGAAGGAGCATCAAGTGTTGATGGTCAACAAGACCACCAGTTTCAAGAAAAAGGGTAAAGGGAAGAAGGGGAACTTCAAGAAGAACGGCAAGCAAGTTGCTGCTCAAGTGAAGAAGCCCAAGTCTGGACCTAAGCCTGAGACTGAGTGCTTCTACTGCAAAGGGACTGGTCACTGGAAGCGGAACTACCCCAAGTATTTGGCGGAGAAGAAGGATGGCAAAGTGAAAGGTATATTTGATATACATGTTATTGATGTGTACCTTACTAATGCTCACAGTAGCGCCTGGGTATTTGATACTGGTTCTGTTGCTAATATTTGAAACACGAAACAGGGGCTACGGATTAAGCGAAGATTGGCTAAGGACGAGGTGACGATGCGCGTGGGAAATGGTTCCAAAGTCGATGTGATCGCCGTCGGCACGCCGCCTCTACATCCACCTTCGGGATTAGTTTTAGACCTGAATAATTGTTATTTGGTGCCAGCTTAAGCATGAACATTATATCTAGATCTTGTTTGATGCGAGACGGTTATTCATTTAAATCAGAGTATAATGGTTGTTCTATTTATATGAGTAATATCTTTTATGGTCATGCACCCTTGATGAGTGGTCTATTTTTACTAAATCTCGATAGTAGTGATACACATATTCATAGTATTGAAGCCAAAAGATATAAGTTTAATAATGATAGTGCAACTTATTTGTGGCACTGCCATTTGGGTCATATTGGCGTAAAGCGCATGAAGAAAATCCATTCTGATGGGCTTTTGGAATCACTTGATGCTTGCGAACCATGCCTCATGGGCAAGATGACTAAAACTCCATTCTCCGGAACAATTGAGCGAGCAACAGACTTGTTGGAAATAATACATACTGATGTATGCGGTCCGATGAGTGTTGATGCTCGTGGTGGGTATCGTTATTTTCTGACCTTCACAGATGATTTAAGCAGATATGGGTATATCTACTTGATTAAACATAAATCTGAAACATTTGAAAAGTTCAAAGAATTTCAGAGTGAAGAGGAAAATCATCATAACAAGAAATAAAGTTTCTACAATCTGATCATGGAGGAGAATATTTGAGTTACGAGTTTGGTCTTCATTTGAAACAATGCGGAATAGTTTCACAACTCACGCCACCCGGAACACCTCAGCGTAATGGTGTGTCCGAACGTCGTAATCGTACTTTATTAGATATGGTGCGATCTATGATGTCTCTTACTGATTTAACGCTATCGTTTTGGGGTTATGCTTTAGAGACCGTTGCATTCACATTAAATAGGGCACCATCTAAATCCGTGGAGACGACACCATATGAACTGTGGTTTGGCAAGAAACCCAAGTTGTCGATTCTTAAAGTTTGGGGCTATGATGCTTATGTGAAAAAGCTTCAACCTGATAAGCTCGAACCCAAATCGGAGAAATGTGTCTTCATAGGATACCCAAAGGAGACTGTTGGGTACACCTTCTATCACAGATCCGAAGGCAAGGTATTCGTTGCTAAGAATGGAGCCTTTCTAGAGAAGAAGTTTCTCTCGAAAGAAGTGAGTGGGAGGAAAGTAGAACTTGACGAGGTAATTGTACCTACTCCCTTATTGGAAAGTAGTTCATCAGAGAAATCAGTTCCAGTGATTCCTACACCAGTAAGTGAGGAAGCTAATGATGATGATCATGAAACTTCTGATCAAGTTACTACCGAACCTCGTAGATCAACCAGAGTAAGATCCGCACCAGAGTGGTACGGTAATCCTATTCTGGAGGTCATGTTACTTGACCATGACGAACCTACGAACTATGAGGAAGCGATGATGAGCCCAGATTCCGCAAAATGGCTTGAGGCCATGAAATCTGAGATGGGATCCATGTATGAGAACAAAGTGTGGACTTTGGTTGACTTGCCCGATGATCGGCAAGCCATAGAGAATAAATGGATCTTCAAGAAGAAGACTGACGCTGACGGTAATGTTACTGTCTACAAAGCTCGACTTGTTGCGAAAGGTTTTCGACAAGTTCAAGGAGTTGACTACGATGAGACCTTCTCACCCGTAGCGATGCTTAAGTCCGTCCTAATCATGTTAGCAATTGCCGCGTTTTATGATTATGAAATTTGGCAAATGGATGTCAAAACTGCATTCCTTAATGGATATCTTAAAGAAGAGTTGTATATGATGCAACCAGAAGGTTTTGTCGATCCAAAAGGTTCTAACAAAGTGTGCAAGCTCCAGCGATCCATTTATGGACTGGTGCAAGCCTCTCGGAGTTGGAATATACGCTTTGATAGTGTGATCAAAGCATATGGTTTTATACAAACTTTTCGAGAAGTCTGTATTTACAAGAAAGTGAGTGGAGCTCTATAGCATTTCTGATATTATATGTGGATGACATATTGTTGATCGGAAATGATACTGAATTTCTGAATAGCATAAAAGGATACTTGAATAAGAATTTTTTAATGAAAGACCTCGGTGAAGCTGCTTATATATTGGGCATCAAGGTCTATAGAGATAGATCAAGACGCTTAATTGGACTTTCACAAAGCACATACCTTGATAAAGTTTTAAAGAAGTTCAAAATGGATCAAGCAAAGAAAGGGTTCTTGCCTGTGTTACAAGGTGTGAATTTGAGTCAGACTCAATGCCCGACCACTGCAGAAGATACAGAGAAAATGAAAGTCATTCCCTATGCTTCAGCCATAGGTTCTATCATGTATAGAATGCTATGTACCAGACCTGATGTGTGCCTTGCTATTAGTTTGGCAGGGAGGTACCAAAGTAATCCAGGAGTGGATCACAGGACAGCGGTCAAGAACATCCTGAAATACCTGAAAAGGACTAAGGATATGTTTCTCATTTATGGAGGTGACAAAGAGCTCGTCGTAAACGGTTACGTCGATGCAAGTTTTGACACTGATCCGGATGACTCTAAGTCACAAACCGGATACGTATTTTTATTGAATGGTGGAGCTATCAGTTGGTGCAGCTCCAAGCAGAGCGTCGTGGCGGGATCTACGTGTGAAGCAGAGTACATAGCTGCTTCGGAAGCAGCAAATGAAGGAGTCTGGATGAAGGAGTTCATATCCGATCTAGGTGTCATACCTAGTGCATCGGGTCCAATGAAAATATTTTGTGACAATACTGGTGCAATTTCCTTGGCAAAGGAATCTAGATTTCACAAGAGAACCAAGCACATCAAGAGACGCTTCAATTCCATCCGCGATCAAGTCAAGGAGGGAGACATAGAGATTTGCAAAATACATACGGATCTGAATGTTGTAGATCCGTTGACTAAGCCTCTCTCACGAGCAAAACATGATCAGCACCAAGACTCCATGGGTGTTAGAATCACTACAATGTAATCTAGATTATTGACTCTAGTGCAAGTGGGAGACTGAAGGAATTATGCCCTAGAGGCAATAATAAAGTTGTTATTTATATTTCCTTATATCATGATAAATGTTTATTATTCATGCTAGAATTGTATTAACCGGAAACTTAGTACATGTGTGAATACATAGACAAACAGAGTGTCACTAGTATGCCTCTACTTGACTAGCTCATTAATCAAAGATGGTTATGTTTCCTAGCCATTGACATGAGTTGTCATTTGATGAACGGGATCACATCATTAGAGAATGATGTGATTGACTTGACCCATCTGTTAGCTTAGCACTATGATCGTTTAGTTTATTGCTATTCCTTTCTTCATAACTTATACATGTTCCTATGACTATGAGATTATGCAACTCCCGAATACCGGAGGAACACTTAGTGTGTTATCAAATGTCACAACGTAACTGGGTGACTATAAAGATGCTCTACAGGTGTCTCCAATGGTGTTTGTTGAGTTGGCATAGATCGAGATTAGGATTTGTCACTCCGATTGTTGGAGAGGTATCTCAGGGCCCTCTCAGTAATGCACATCACTATAAGCCTTGCAAGCAATGTGACTAATGAGTTAGCCATGGGATGATGCATTACGGAATGAGTAAATAGACTTGCCGGTAACGAGATTGAACTAGGTATGATGATACCGACGATCGAATCTCGGGCAAGTAACATACCGATGACAAAGGGAACAACGTATGTTGTTATGCGGTTTGATCGATAAAGATCTTCGTAGAATATGTAGGAACCAATATGAGCATCCAGGTTCCGCTATTGGTTATTGACCAGAAGTGAGTCTCGGTCATGTCTACATAGTTCTCGAACCCGTAGGGTCCGCACGCTTAACGTTCGACGACGATCGGTATTATGAGTTTATGTGTTTTGAAGTACTGAAGGTAGTTCGGAGTCCCGGATGTGATCACGGACATGAGAGGAGTCTCGTAATGGTCGAGACATAAAGATCGATATATTGGAAGGCTATGTTTGGACACCGGAAGGGTTCCGGATGAGTTCGGGCATTTACCGGAGTACCGGGGGCTACCGGAACCCCCCAGGGAGTCAATGGGCCTTATTGGGCCTTAGTGGGAGAGATGAGGAGGCGGCCGGGTGGAGGGCGCCCCCCCCCAAGCCCAATCCGAATTGGGTGGGGGGACGGCCCCCCTTTCCTTCCCTCTCGCTTCCTCTTCCTTCTTCTCCTACTCCAACAAGGGAAGGGGAAACCTACTCCTACTGGGAGTAGGACTCCCCCCTTGGGCGCGCCCTATGAGGGTCGGCCCTCCCCTCCTCCACTCCTTTATATATGGGGGAGGGGGGCACCCCATAGACACACAAGTTGACAGTTGTCTTAGCCGTGTGTGGTGCCCCCCTCCACAGATTTCCACCTCGGTCATATCGTTGTAGTGCTGACGCGAAGCCCTGCGTCGGTAACTTCATCAACACCGTCACCACGTCGTCGTGCTGACAGAACTCTCCCTCGGCCTCAGCTGGATCAAGAGTATGAGGGACGTCACCGAGCTGAACGTGTGCAGATCGCGGAGGTGCCGTGCGTTCGGTACTTGGATCGGTTGGATCGCGAAGACGTTCGACTACATCAACCGCGTTACTAAACGCTTCCACTTTCGGTCTACGAGGGTGCATGGACACACTCTCCCCGCTCGTTGCTATGCATCACCTAGATGGATCTTGCGTGTGCGTAGGCAATTTTTTTGAAATACTACGTTCCCCAACAGATAGTGAGATCTCTTGGTTGTTATGTTGACAATGAAAGCATACCGCTCAAAATTATATTCATCTCTGTTTCAAAGCTCGAGCTCTAGCACCTCTGCAAATCCCTGCTTCCCTCTGCGAAGGGCTTATCTATTTACTTTTATTGCTAAGTCATCATGCTCTTATAAAAAGCACCAGTTAGAGAGCATCACTGTCCTTTGTATGCTTTGTTATTAATTGATATTGAGTATGAGTGTAACTGGATCTCTTTTACCATGAATTATAATGTCTAGTCAGTCCTTGATCTTCAGGGGTGCTCTGCATTTATATTTTGCGGTCTCAAAAATGGCTAGCGAGATACCATTATATCATATTGTATCATGATTGCTTTTGAAAAAGTTTTGTCATCCGAGATTTATTATTATTGCTCACTAGTTGATTATGCCATTGATATGAGTAAACGTGAGACCTAAACGTTATTGCGAATATGGTTAGTTCATAATCTTTGCTGAAACTCCGAATGCTGGCTATACATATTTGCAACAAGATCAAAGAGAGTTTGTAAAACTTTTTCTTTTCCACTTTCAATTTGTCAACTGAATTACTTGAGGACAAGCAATGGGAAGATTGGGGGAGTTGATACGTCTCCATCGTATCTACTTTTCCAAACTCTTTTGCCCTTGTTTTGGACTCTAATTTGCATGATTTGAATGGAATAAACCCGGCCTAGCGCTGTTTTCAGCAGAATTGCCATGGTGTTATTTTTGTGCAGAAATAAAAGTTCTCGCATTGACCTGAAAATTTACAGAGAATTATTTTTGGAATATATAAAAAATATTGGTGAAAGAATCAACCAGAGGGGGCCACCCATAGGCCACAAGCCCTGGGGGGGTGGGCGCGCCCTGCAGGCTTGTGGGCCCCTTGGACCTCCTCCGACCCTAATTCCAACTCTATACATTCACATCCAGAGAGAGAAAATCAGGGAGAAGGATTCATCGCGTTTTACGATACGGAGCCGCCGCCGCCTCCTGTTCTTCATCGGGAGGGCTGATCTGGAGTCCTTTCGGGGCTTCGGAGAGGGGGATCCATCGCCATCATCATCACCAACCTTCCCCATCACCAATTTCATGATGCTCACCGATGTGCGTGAGTAATTCCATCGTAGGCTTGCTGGACGATGATGGGTTGGATGAGATTTATCATGTAATAGAGTTAGTTTTGTTAGGGTTTGATCCCTAGTATCCACTATGTTCTGAGATTGATGTTGCTATGACTTTGCTATGCTGATTTCAGATCTGAACTTATTATGTTTTTATGAATATATTTGTGTTCTTGATCCTATCTTGCAAGTTGTAGACACCTATTATGAGTTATGATCCGCATACCCCAAGGTGACAATAATTGGGATTCTTTCCTGTGATTACTGTAGTTTGAGGAGTTCATGTATTCATTAAGTGCTAATGCTTTGGTTCGGTTCTCGATTAAAAGCAGACCTTAATATCCCTTAGTTTCCATTAGGACCCCGCTGCCGCGGGAGGATAGGACAAAAGATGCCATGCAAGTTCTTTACCATAAGCACATATGAGTATATACGGAATACATGCCTACATTATATTGATGAATTGGAGCTAGTTCTGTGCCACCCTAGGTTATAACTGTTGCATGATGAATGCCATCTGACATAATTATCCATCACTGATCCATTGCCTACGAGCTTTTCACATATTGATCTTTGTTAAGTTACTTTCGTTGCTACTGTTCTTACAATCACTACAAAACTGCTACTGTCCCTTTTATCACCGTTGCCGTTACTTCCATACTACTTTGCTACAAAATACTTTGCTGCAGATATTAAGTCTTTCAGGTGTGGTTGAATTGACAACTCAGCTGCTAATACTTGAGAATATTCTTTGGCTCCCCTGTTGGGGAACGTAGCAGAAATTCAAAATTTTCTACGCATCACCAAGATCAATCTATGGAGTTTACTAGCAACTAGAGGGAAGGAGTGCATCTACATACCCTTGTAGATCGCGAGCGGAAGCGTTCAAGAGAACGGGGTTGATGGAGTCGTCCTCGTCGTGATCCAAATCACCGATGATCCTAGCGCCGAACGGACGGCACCTCCGCGTTCAACACACGTACGGAGCAGCGACGTCTCCTCCTTCTTGATCCAGCAAGGGGGGAGGAGAGGTTGATGGAGATCCAGCAGCACGACGGCGTGGTGGTGGAAGTAGCGGGATTCCAACAGGGCTTCGCCAAGCGCTGCGGGAGGAGGGAGATGTGTCACGGGAGGGAGAGGGAGGCGCCAGGGCTTAGGTATTGCTGCCCTCCCTTCCCCCCACTATATATAGGGCCAAGGGAGAGGGGGGCGCAGCCTTGGCCCTTCCTCCAAGGAAGGGTGCGGCCAGGGAGGAGTCCTTCCCCCCCAAGGCACCTCGGAGGTGCCTTCCCCCTTTAGGACTCTCCCTTTTTTCTTATCTCTTGGCGCATGGGCCTCTTGGGGCTGGTGCCCTTGGCCCATATAGGCCAAGGCGCACCCCCTATAGCCCATGTGGCCCCCCGGGGCTGGTGGACCCCCTTGGTGGACCCCCGGACCCCTTTCGGCACTCCCGGTACAATACCGATAAAGTGCGAAACTTTTCCGGCGACCAAAATAAGACTTCCCATATATAAATCTTTACCTCCGGACCATTCCGGAACTCCTCGTGACGTCTGGGATCTCATCCGGGACTCCGAACAACTTTCGGGTTACCGCATACTAATATCTCTATAACCCTAGCGTCACCGAACCTTAAGTGTGTAGACCCTACGGGTTCGGGAGACATGCAGACATGACCGAGACGACTCTCCGGTCAATAACCAACAGCGGGATCTGGATACCCATGTTGGCTCCCACATGCTCCTCGATGATCTCATCGGATGAACCACGATGTCGAGGATTCAATCAATCCCGTATACAATTCCCTTTGTCTATCGGTATGTTACTTGCCCGAGATTCGATCGTCGGTATCCCTATACCTTGTTCAATCTCGTTACCGGCAAGTCTCTTTACTCGTTCCGTAACTCACATCATCCCGTGATCCACTCCTTGGTCACATTGTGCACATTATGATGATGTCCTACCGAGTGGGCCCAGAGATACCTCTCCGTTTACACGGAGTGACAAATCCCAGTCTCGATTCGTGCCAACCCAACAGACACTTTCGGAGATACCTGTAGTGCACCTTTATAGCCACCCAGTTACGTTGTGACGTTTGGTACACCCAAAGCATTCCTACGGTATCCGGGAGTTGCACAATCTCATGGTCTAAGGAAATGATACTTGACATTAGAAAAGCTCTTAGCAAACGAACTACACGATCTTGTGCTAGGCTTAGGATTGGGTCTTCTCCATCACATCATTCTCCTAATGATGTGATCCCGTTATCAACGACATCCAATGTCCATGGTCAGGAAACCGTAACCATCTATTGATCAACGAGCTAGTCAACTAGAGGCTTACTAGGCACATGGTGTTGTCTATGTATCCACACATGTATCTGAGTTTCCTATCAATACAATTTCAGCATGGATAATAAACGATTATCATGAACAAGGAAATATAATAATAACCAATTTATTATTGCCTCTAGGGCATATTTCCAACATCCCCTTATGTCGAATCAATAAATTTGGGTTGAATACTCTACCCTCGAAAACTGTTGCGATCCCTATACTTGTAGGTTATCAGTCCCCTTGTGTCTTGTTTTTTTTAACATAAACAACTTTATTCATCATATAATAGCCATGTCATTTACAATAGGTGGAAGAATAAAGTCAGGGGGATTGGAGTCCCAAAATTTAGATAAACCAAGACTAAAGCAGTGCTTTGCTAAAAAATTGGCAACAACATTGGTTTCCCTTCCGCAATGAACAATGCTGACATTTGAAAAGTCCATCACCAACAGACTGGTCTCAGTGATGATTGGCACATCAGGACCCATGTAAGCATCAAGGTCTGAAACTGGCTCCAATGCGTTTAAACTATCTGATTCAATGATTATATTGGAGCACCCAATATTTGAAGCCAGAATAAGACCATAACGAATAGCCTTTATCTCTATTGAAACAACTGATGCTACATGAACCAAAGGCCATGTTGCAGCTGCGATAAAATTACCCCGATCATCTCTCGCCATAGCTCCGCAAACTCCTGCCAAGGTCTCCGCATGAAATGACGCATCTACATTAATTTTCACATAACCCGTCTCAAGTTTCTTCCATATTTGATCAGATTTTTGAACTGGCATATTCGGAGTATTTGCACAGACAAAGTTTGTGGCCAATACCCGAATTGACACAGCCACCCTATCAGGAGGTTGCACGGGCACTCCTTTCATCGCTTGCCTCTTCTGCCACCAGATATACCACATGGCAACAAGGATAAACTCTGGAGCCGGTATTTCATGTACCATTGTTCGAAGTTGTAGGAGTATCTCTAAGTTAGTAGAACCAGACCGGTCCTGAACTACCGTATGCCTGATAGTTTCTCCAAGATTGAGCGCAGACCATACCTTGTTAGCCCTCGTGCATGTGAACATACAATGTTGTATGTCCTCCAGGCCAACTTTGCACAGCGGGCATTGTGGAACCAGGGGTATGTGTCTACCCGCAAGAACTCCAAAGCAAGGTAAAACGCCCTTAAGCACCTTCCATCCGATGTGCTTTATCTTCCCCGGGATTCCCAATTGCCATAAGTCCTTCCAAGTTGGGTTGATTTGGGACCTTCCGGGACAGTCTGAATGAGCAAAGTGGTTTCCGAACTGGTGATTGAACTCCACATGGTAGGCCGAGCGTACCGAGAAAGTACCTGACCTAGTAAATTGCCATGATACAAAATCTTCTACTGCTTCAATGTGTAAGGGGATTTGTTGTATTCTGTACACATCAACGGGTAGAAAGATGTCACGTAGGAGTTCACCATCCCACTCACCCGTATGCAGATCGATTAATTCCTCCACTTTGGACAACATTGTTCCTCCTCGTGGGGTAATAATTTTCCTTGACTCGCTAGCAGGAATCCAGGGATCATCCCAAATGTTAATATGTGATCCCAAACCAACACGCCAAATGCACCCTCATTTGAAAGTTTGGATACCTGCGACGATACTCTGCCATGTAAACAATGAACCCTTCTTTGGTCCAGCACTCAATATATCACCACTGGGGTAACACTTGGCTTCAATACTTGTGCACACAGAGAATCAGGTCTTTGGAGAAGTCGCCAACACTGCTTTGTTAACATAGCAAGGTTAAAGTTGTCTAGGTCTCTAAATCCCACACCACCTTTCTTCTTTGGAACACACATTTTCCACCATGCAAACCAATGCATTTTCTTCTTTTCCTCTCCATCTCCCCACCAGAAGCTAGAAATATCATCTTAATTGATTTGCACACTCCCTTGGGCAGTTTAAAAACAGACATTGCATATGAAGGAATAGTTTTTGCAACTGATTTCACTAAAATTTCTTTCCCTTGTACTGATAGGATTTTCTCCTTCCAACCCTTTAGGCGTAGACAAACCCTATCTATCAAGTGCTGAAAACAATCACTCATGTCCATCCCAACCATCGTCGGAAGACCTAGGTATTTATCTGATAGAGCTTCAGTTAAGATGTCCAGGATGCCACAAATACCTTCCCTAATCAACACTCCGGTATTGGGACTGAAAAATATGCTTGATTTAGCCATGCTGACACGTTGCCCTGAGCTAGTACAATAAGTATCCGAAATTCTTTTCAGGGTGTTTGCATTATGCTCATTCGCTCTCATTAAGATAATGGAGTCGTCAGCGAAAAGAAGATGAGAGATTGATGGTGCATTTCTACAAACCCGTATACCTTCAATTCCGCCAATATTTTCCTCGTGGGCAAGCATGCTGGAGAGCCCTTCCGAACATAACAAGAAATATATGGGGACAAAGGATCCCCCTGCCTCAACCCCTCGTGGGTATGAACTCATCTGTCTCTGTGTCATTGAACCTGATCTTGTAGCTGACAGAGGAAACACACTCCATAATCATATCCACCCATAGTGGATCAAATCCCAACTTCAGCATCATTTTCCTTAAGAAACCCCATTCAACCCGATCATATGCTTTAAGCATATCCAATTTAACTGCACAAACACCATTGGATCCATGGGTCTTCTCGGGCAGAATCTTTTTCAGTCTATTTGCCAGCATCTTGGAGATAATTTTATAAACCACATTGCCCAGGCTAATGGGTCTAAACTGGGTAATTACCTCAGGGTTATCCACATTAGGAATAGGCACAACATTAGTGGAGTTCCACCCCTCTAGAATTTTTTTGTTGATGATTGCACAAGAACCTCCTTTGTTAGCTCATCACCTACAATATGCCAAAATCGTTTAAAGAAGATGGCATGGAGCCCATCCGGACCACAGGCCTACATGTCACCTATTTGGAACAGAGCTTCTTTAACATCTTCTTTCGAGTATGGAGCCATCAACAACCTGTTCATATCTCCAGTGACCACATGCTTAACAGTAGCTAGTAACCCATCATCAATAACCCCTGCATCCGTAGATAAAAGACTCTGGAAGTAATAAAAATAAGTGGTCTCGGGTTATTATTACCCTCCACCCACCCATCATTATTATTTTTCAATTTCTTAATTAAATTGTGACGCCTACGAGCTGATGCAGACTGGTTAAAAAAACTTGGTGTTGTGATCTCCACGGCGCAACCAATTCACATGTCCACGCTGCGCCCAGTAAATTTCTTCTAGTTCAAGTAGACTCTCAATAAGCAATGTAAGATCCTTCTGTTTTACCTTTGCTTCGATTGTATATTCTGCGCACATCAAGTTGTCCAACTCCTTCTGAGCTCTCCTCAAACGAGCACGGGGACCTTTAAGGACCTTACGATCTCAGTCATGTAGTTCTTTCTGGACAACCTCGAGTTTTGCGCTTGCCGACGAGCATAGGCCATGCACCACTGCCTTCTGCCATGCCGTCTTGACCACCTCTTCCACTATCTCTTCTGACAGCCAACGCGCTACGAATTTCTGACTAGGTCGTGACCTAGGCGCTGCAACGCCCGCCAGATATTCTGTGTCTAGGCAAATCGGTCGATGGTCCAACTTCCCCATCTTTAGATTGCACAGCCCGGACATGCGATGAATCTCCATCCATCCAGCGTTAGATACAGCATGATCTAAACGTTCCCACAATCCTCCTTGAAACCATGTGAACTTGTCTCCGTGGTAACCTATGTCCTCCAGGGAACAATATGAAAGTGCATCTTGGAAGGCCTGTAACCTCGATTGGAGTCGCGGTGCACCTCCCTCCTTTTCCGACGAGAACAAAATCTCATTAAAGTCACCAATGACTACCCATGGCAGATTAGATTGAGCATGCAAGTCATGTATTAGCTAGTACGTATGATCCTTGTTATCCCAAATAGGCTCCCCATACAATCCTGAAAGCCTCCATTCTCTTCCGTCTGATTCCTCCACCATCGCATCGATGACACTAAAAGTGGTAGTCCGGGAGTAGATCCTCACCTCCTTCTTCCAGACTAAAAGCAAACCAACTTTCCTTCCATCAAGGCTTGGCGCAACGATTTTTTAATCCACCCCATTTCCCTCCTCAAATTCTCTGACCTATCCTCATCCAAATGCGTTTCGGACAGAAAAACCGCATGTGGATTATGTCGCCTCTAGATGTCCAGAAGTGAACGAACTGTCTGGGCTCCCAAGAGGCTCCGATAGTTCCAACTTATTAGTTTCATTGCTCCAGGCGATCGTTGTTGGGGAACGTAGTAATTTCAAAAAAAATCCTACACACACGCAAGATCATGGTGATGCATGGCAACAAGAGGGGAGAGTGTTGTCCACGTACCCTCATAGACCGAAAGCGGAAGCGTTAACACAATGCGGTTGATGTAGTCGTACGTCTTCACGATCCGACCGATCAAGTACCAAACGTACGGCACCTCCGAGTTCAACACACGTCCAGCTCGATGACGTCCCTCGAACTCCGATCCAGCCGAGTGTTGAGGGAGAGTTTCGTCAGGATGACGGCGTGGTAATGATGATGATGATGTTCTACCGACGCAGGGCTTCGCCTAAGCACTGCTACGATATTATCGAGGTGGATTATGGTGGAGGGGGGCACCGCACACGGCTAAAAGATCAAACGATCAATTGTTGTGTCTATGGGGTGCCCCCCTGCCCCCGTATATAAAGGATCAAAGGGGGAGAGGTGCGGCCAGCCTTGGGGCGCGCCAGGAGGAGTCCTACTCCCACCGGGAGTAGGACTCCCCCCTTTTCCTAGTTGGATTAGGACTTGGGAGGGGGGAAAGAGGAGAGGGAGAAGAAGGAAGGGGGGCGCCCCCTTCTCCTTGTCCTATTCGGACTAGGGGGGAGGGGCGCGCGGCCCAGCCCTAGCCTCCTCTCCTCTCTTCCACCTAGGCCCACTAAGGCCCATTATGTTGCCGGGGGTTCCGGTAACCTCCCGGTACTCCGGTAAAATCCTGATTTCACCCGGAACACTTCCGATATCCAAACATAGGCTTCTAATATATCAATCTTTATGTCTCGACCATTTCGAGACTCCTCGTCATGTCCGTGATCACATACGGGACTCCGAACAACCTTCGGTACATCAAAACATATAAACTCATAATATAACTGTCATCGAAACGTTAAGCGTGCTGACCCTACGGGTTCGAGAACTATGTGGACATGACCGAGACACGTCTCCGGTCAATAACCAATAGCGGAACCTGGATGCTCATATTGGCTCCCACATATCCTACAAAGATCTTTATCGGTCAGACCGCATAACAACATACGTTGTTCCCTTTGTCATCGGTATGTTACTTGCCCGAGATTCGATCGTCGGTATCTCAATACCTAGTTCAATCTCGTTACCGGCAAGTCTCTTTACTCGTTCCGTAATACATCATCTCGCAACAAACTCATTAGTTGCAATGCTTGCAAGGCTTAAGTGATGTGCATTACCGAGAGGGCCCAGAGATACCTCTCCGACAATCGGAGTGACAAATCCTAATCTCGAAATACGCCAACCCAACAAGTACCTTTGGAAGCACCTGTAGAGCACCTTTATAATCACCCAGTTACTTTGTGACGTTTGGTAGCACACAAAGTGTTCCTCCAGTAAACGGGAGTTGCATAATCTCATAGTCATAGGAACATGTATAAGTCATGAAGAAAGCAATAGCAAAATACTAAACGATCGTGTGCTAAGCTAACGGAATGGGTCAAGTCAATCACATCATTCTCCTAATGATATGATCTCGTTAATCAAATGAAAACTCATGTCTATGGCTAGGAAACATAACCATCTTTGATCAACGATCTAGTCAAGTAGAGGCATACTAGTGACACTCTGTTTGTCTATGTATTCACACATGTATCATGTTTCCGGTTAATACAATTCTAGCATGAATAATAAACATTTATCATGATATAAGGAAATAAATAATAACTTTATTATTGCCTCTAGGGCATATTTCCTTCAGTCTCCCACTTGCACTAGAGTCAATAATCTAGTTCACATCGCCATGTGATTTAACATCAATAGTTCACATCACCATGTGATTAACACCCATAGTTCACATCGTCATGTGACCAACACCCAAAGGGTTTACTAGAGTCAACAATCTAGTTCACATCGCTATGTGATTAACACCCAAAGAATACTAAGGTGTGATCATGTTTTTGCTTGTGAGATAATTTTAGTCAACGGGTCTGTCACATTCAGATCCGTAAGTATTTGCAAATTTCTATGTCTATAATGCTCTGCACGGAGCTACTCTAGCTAATTGCTCCCACTTTCAATATGTATCTAGACCGAGACTTAGAGTCATCTAGATTAGTGTCAAAACTTGCATCGACGTAACCCTTTACGACGAACCTTTTGTCACTTCCATAATCGAGAAACATATCCTTATTCCACTAAGGATAAATTTTACCGCTGTCCAGTGATCTACTCCTAGATCACTATTGTACTCCCTTGCCAAAATCAGTGTAGGGTATACAATAAATGTGGTACACAGCATGACATACTTTATAGAATCTATGGCCGAGGCATAGGTAATGACTTTCATTCTCTTCCTATCTCCTGTCGTGGTCGGGCTTTGAGTCTTACTCAATTTCACACCTTGTAACACAGGCAAGAACTCTTTCTTTGACTGTTCCATTTTGAACTACTTCAAAATCTTGTTAAGGTATGTACTCATTAAAAAACTTATCAAGCGTCTTGATCTATCTCTATAGATCTTGATGCTCAATATGTAAGCAGCTTCACCGAGGTCTTTCTTTAAAAACTCCTTTCAAACACTCCTTTATGATTTGCAGAATAATTCTACATTATTTCCGATCAACAATATGTCATTCACATATACTTGTCAGAAATGATGTAGTGCTCCCACTCACTTTCTTGTAAATACAGGCTTCACCGCAAGTCTGTATAAAACTATATCCTTTGATCAACTTATCAAAGCGTATATTCCAACTCCGAGATGCTTGCACCAGTCCATAGATGGATCGCTGGAGCTTGCATATTTTGTTAGCACCTTTAGGATTGACAAAACCTTCTGGTTGCATCATATACAACTCTTCTTTAATAAATCCATTAATGAATGCAGTTTTTGTTTATCCATTTGCCAGATTTCATAAAATGCGGCAATTGCTAACATGATTCGGACAGACTTAAGCATAGATACGAGTGAGAAACTCTCATTGTAGTCAATACCTTGAACTTGTCGAAAACCTTTTTGCGACAATTCTAGCTTTGTAGATAGTAACACTACTATCAGCGTCCGTCTTCCTCTTGAAGATCCATTTATTTTCTATGGCTTGCCGATCACCAGGCAAGTCAACCAAAGTCCACCATTTTGCGGAATCTCATCTCAGATTTCATCTCAGATCTCATCTCAGATTTCATGGCCTCTGGCCATTTTGCGGAATCTGGGCTCACCATTGCTTCTTCATAGTACGTAGGTTCGTCATGGTCAAATAACATGACCTCCAGAACAGGATTACTGTACCACTCTGGTGTGGAACTCACTCTGGTTTACCTACGAGGTTTGGTAGTAACTTGATCTGAAGTTACATGATCATCATCATTAACTTCCTCACTAATTGGTGTAGGAGTCATAGGAACAGATTTCTGTGATGAACTACTTTCCAATAAGGGAGCAGGTACAGTTACCTCATCAAGTTCTACTTTCCTCCCACTCACTTCTTTCGAGAGAAACTCCTTCTCCAGAAAATTTCCGAATTTAGCAACAAAAGTTTTGCCTTCGGATATGTGATAGAAAGTGTACCCAACAGTCTCCTTTGGGTATCCTATGAAGACACATTTCTCCGATTTGGGTTCGAACTTATCAGGTTGAAGTTTTTTCACATAAGCATCGCAGCCCCAAACTTTAAGAAATGACAACTTTGGTTTCTTGCCAAACAACAGTTCATAAGGCGTCGTCTCAACGGATTTTGATGGTGCCCTATTTAACGTGAATGCAGCCGTCTCTAAAGCATAACCCCAAAACGATAGCGGTAAATCAGTAAGAGACATCATAGATCGCACCATATCTAGTAAAGTACGATTACGACGTTCGGTCACACCATTACACTGTGGTGTTCCGGGTGGCGTGAGTTGCGAAACTATTCCGCATTGTTTCAAATGAAGACCAAACTCATAACTCAAATATTCTCCTCCACGATCAGATCGTAGAAATTTTATTTTCTTGTTACGATGATTTTCAACTTCACTCTGAAATTCTTTGAACTTTTCAAATGTTTCAGACTTATGTTTCATTAAGTAAATATACCCATATCTGCTCAAATCATCTGTGAAGGTGAGAAAATAACGATATCCGCCACGAGCCTCAATATTCATCGAACCACATACATCTGTATGTATGATTTCCAACAAATCTGTTGCTCTCTCCATAGTTCCGGAGAACGGTGTTTTAGTCATCTTGCCCATGAGGCACGGTTCGCAAGTACCAAGTGATTCATAATCAAGTGGTTCCAAAAGTCCATCAGTATGGAGTTTTTTCATGCGCTTTACACCGATATGACCTAAACGGCAGTGCCACAAATAAGTTGCACTATCATTATTAACTTTGCATCTTTTGGCTTCAATATTATGAATATGTGTATCACTACGATCGAGATCCAACGAACCACTTTCATTGGGTGTGCAACCATATAAGGTTTTATTCATGTAAACAGAACAACAATTATTCTCTAACTTAAATGAATAAACGTTTTGCAATAAACATGATCAAATCATATTCATGCTCAACGCAAACACCAAATAACACTTATTTAGGTTCAACACTAATCCCGAAAGTGTAGGGAGCGTGCGATGATGATCATATCAATCTTGGAACCACTTCCAACACACATCGTCACTTTACCCTTAACTAGTCTTTGTTCGTTCTGCAACTTCCGTTTCGAGTTACTACTCTTAGAAACTAAACCAGTATCAAATACCGAGGGGTTGCTATGAACACTAGTAAAATACACATCAATAATCTGTATATCAAATATACCTTTGTTCACTTTGCCATCCTTCTTATCCGCCAAATACTTGGGGCAGTTCCGCTTCCAGTGACCAGTCCCTTTGCAGTAGAAGCACTTAGTCTCAGGCTTAGGTACAGACTTGGGCTTCTTCACTTGAATAGCAACTTGCTTGCTGTTCTTCTTGAAGTTCCCCTTCTATCCCTTTGCCCTTTTCTTGAAACTAGTGGTCTTGTTAACCATCAACACTTGATGCTCTTTCTTGATTTCTACCTTCGTCGATTTCAGCATCGCGAAGAGCTCGGGAATTACTTTCGTCATCCCTTACATACTATAGTTCATCACGAAGTTCTACTAACTTGGTGATGGTGACTAGAGAATTCTGTCAATCAATATTTTATCTGGAAGATTAACTCCCACTTGATTCAAGCGATTGTAGTACCCAGAAAATTTGAGCACATGCTCACTGCTTTGTAACGCCCACGATGCGGCTATATCTCCCACGTGTCGAGGCACGACTTAGAGGCATAACCGCATTGTGGTTTAGTCGCAAGAAGGGTCATCTTCACACAATCCCATGTAATGAACAAGAATGGGATAAAGAGTTGGCTTACAATCGCCACTTCACACAATACATAAATAAATCATACATCATTCAGAGTACACACATAGGTCCGACTACGGAACCAAAAGAAAGAAGACAACCCAACTGCTAGATCCATGATCGTCCCAACTGGGCTCCACTACTGATCAACAAGGAAAGAAACAACACAACGGACAAGATCTTCATCGAGCTCCCACTTGAGCTCAGTTGCGTCACCTGCACTGGTATCATCGGAACCTGCAACTGTTTTGGAAGTATCTGTGAGTCACGAGGACTCAGCAATCTCACACCCGCGAGATCAAGACTATTTAAGCTTAAAGGAAAGGATGGGGTAATGAGGTGGAGCTGCAGCAAGCACTAAGCTTATATGGTGGCTAACATACGCTAAAGAGAGCGAGAAGAGAAGCAACGGAACAGTCGTCAACTAGCAATGATCAAGAAGTGATCCTGAACTCCTACTTACGTCAAACATAACCCAGAAACCGTGTTCACTTCCCGGACTCCGCCGAGAAGAGACCATCACGGCTACACACGCGGTTGATGCGTTTTAATAAAGTCGAGTGTCAAGTTCTCTACAACCGGATATTAACAAATTCCCATCTGCCACATAACCGCGGGCACGGCTTTCGAAAGATAATACCCTGCAGGGGTGTCCCAACTTAGCCCATTATAAGCTCTCACGGTCAACGAAGGATAAACCTTCTCCCGGAAAGACCCGATCAGTCTCGGAATCCCGGTTTACAAGACATTTCGACAATGGTAAAACAAGACCAGCAAAGCCGCCCGCTGTGCCGACAAATCCCGATAGGAGCTGCACATATCTCGTTCTCAGGGCACACCGGATGAGCCAGACGTCGGGTTGGCATAGACCCTGGTTGCCCAGGGGGCGCCGGACATCGCTCGGTTTGGACCAGCACTCGAAGGAGAACTGGCCCGGGGGGTTAAAATAAAGATGACCCTTGAGTCTGCAGAACCCAAGGGAAAAAGGCTTAGGTAGGCAAATGGTAAAACCAAGGTTGGGCCTTGCTGGAGGAGTTTTCTTCAAGGCGAACTGTCGAGGGGGTCCCATAAATCACCCGACCGCGTAAGGAACGCAAAATCAAGGAACATAACACCGGTATGACGGAAACTAGGGCGGCAAGAGTGGAACAAAACACCAGGCATAAGGCCGAGCCTTCCACCCTTTACCAAGTATATAGATGCATTAATTAAATAAGAGATATTGTGATATCCCAACATAAACATAATCCAACATGGAGCAATCTTCATCTTCACCTGCAGCTAGCAACGCTATAAGAGAGGCTGAGCAAAGCGGTAACATAGCCAAACAACGGTTTGCTAGGAAGGTGACAAAGGTTAGAGGTTCATGGCAATTTGGGAGGCTTGAGGAGCAAGTGAATCGGTAACGCGGCATAGCAAAAGAGCAAACAACTAGCAAGCAAAGATAGAAGTGATTTCGAGGGTATGGTCATCTTGCCTGAGATCCCGCAAGGAAGAAGAGCGAGTCCATGAAGAAGACAAACGGATGGAGTCGAACGAATCCTCACAACTCTGGAAAGAAACCGAAGCTAACGAGAGAAGCAACCCGGAAAGAAACAAACAACATAGTAAACAACCACCACATACACATGGCATGATGCACAATCAAGTATGATGCATGTCCGGTTTAATGAGGCATGGCATGGCAGAGTGCAACAAACAACACTACAAATTAAGTGGAGCTCAATATGCAACGAGTTGCATATTGACGAAACACCACATCAATTATTTAGTTCTCTCTCATTTATGTACCCAACAATATTAAATGTTGATTAACATGGCAAGAGGTGAAGCATAATTAAACAACCTATCTAGGCAAGTTTAAATGAGGCCGGAAATAACAAACGACAATACCGGAAAATCCCCATATCCATAATTTAGATTTGGTACTGTTCTTCCCTAAACACAATTTCAACGTTGTTAAACAGCAAAATGAAGTGCACCAAGTTAAACTAGGCATTTTTCTACCCCATTTACATATAAAGTTTATTAAATTCCGAGATACGGTTAATTAGTTATGGAATAAATCATTTAGCATGTTATTAGAGCAAATTTATTCAAACAACATTTTAAACATTTTTTAACATGGGTGAAAGTGGCATATTATTAAACTACACAAAATTCTAAGCATTTTACATGTTTAAATCATTTTAATCCGATGCATGGTTTTTTAGTTATTAAATGCATGAAGAACAAGGGGTTTTCTGTAAAACTGGCAGTCTCTGGATAATTAGGAAATTTGCAGCAGCGAAAAAAACCCTGCGGGCCTAAACTGGCTGGCCCACTGGTGCACAGGAGCGGGCACTGGGCGCTGCTCACCATGGGCTGAGGCCCGGCCGATGGAGGAGGCCCAAGAGGGGCGCAAGCAGGCCGGCTGGAGGGAAGGCCGAGGTGGGCGCTTGGGGCTGGAGGATGCTGGCCCAGGCGCTGGAGGCGCGGTCAACGCGAGGAGCAGGGGCGCGTCGTCCTGCCTCGCTCGAAGCAGGGGAAGCAGGGGCGGCGGCAGGGACTTGGCGAGGCGGCGAAGCCGAGGGCCTTGGGCGACGGCGGCGGACTTCGGTGCGGCAGGGAGCTCGGCGGACGGCGGATCTGGGCGGAGGGGGCCGGATGCAGAGGCGACGGCCGCGGCCGGACTTGGCGACGGCGGTCCCTGTGAGAGAGAGATGGGGAGGTTGAGAGCCGGGGAAGAAGAACTGCAGGATGAGGAAGGAGAAGAAAGGGAAGGCACCGGGCACGGGGAACCTCGGGATGTTGACGCTTGGTGGTCCGGCGAGGTCCTGCGCGGGCGCTCGAGGCAGCAGGGGGGTCGGGACAGCCTTGGGCGGTCTGCACAGGGGAACGAGGGGAAGGCAGCGGCTCGGGGTCAGGCGTGGTCGAAGGCGCACGGGGCTGCTGCTGCTTGAAGGAGACGAAGGTGTGGCGACGGACCGAAAGAAGAGGCCGGCCATGGTGTCCTGCGTGCTCGGGGAGAGGGCGCCATGGACAGGGAGCTGGAGCTCCGGGTTGCTCCTGGAGGACGACGGGGTCCTGGTCGATGGACTCGATTGCCGGCGGGAGAAATGGCTCGAGGCCGTGGACGAGCTCCTGGCTCATGAAGGCGGCGTGGTGATCTGGGAGGAGCTCGAGGTGGGAGGTGCTCGGGGTCGGGGTTCAAATGGTTGGCTGGGTTTGCAAATCAAGGAGGGGCTGTGGATTTGGATCGGGAGGATCCCGAGGGGGAATTGGTGAGTGGGGCTAGTGGCGGCGGCGCGACGGGACAAGGGGGAGGATTTTTAGGGTTTGCCAAAATGAACTAGGGGTGGACGAATATATATACATCACGGATTAGGTTAGGGGCTAAACGGACCCTCCGATTAAAATCAAACGGTCGAGATAAATAGGCTAGAGCGTCCAACAAAGAAAACGGTGATGTTTTGTAGACGTTTGGGGATGATCTGAATCCAACGGTCACGACCGAGCGGGTCGGGTTCGGGACAGGTTTCGGACGCGCGCGAGAAGAGGTTTTATGCATTGTGCAGGGAGATAAGGCGAACAAAGAAGAGGGAAACGAGAACCTGGTTGGTCTCGAAAGGGGCAACGGAGGCAACAGGGAGAAGCGGGAACTACGAACGGACCACGAGTTTTAAAAACATGCGGATGCAAAGCGATGATGCAATGATGAATGCAACAAACAAATAAAACACACGGCGCACACAAAAACATGGAAGGCGTCTGGAGCGTCGGTCTCGGGGCGTTACAACACTCCACCACTACAAGAGGATCTCGTCCCGAGATCTAGGATGGCACCGGAGATAAACGGAAGGGGAAGAGAAGAGGCAAAACTAATTGCTTCTTTGACGAATGAGTGAAACCAAAGAACCTTGACAGGTCGCAAAGCTTGAGGAAATGACACAACGGAGATGAACAAAATTTAAAACACTCCGTTCAGCAAGAGGAACAAGGAACATTGCGAGAACCTTTGTAGGTTGAAGAATATGAAACAAGAGCTTAACGGATCAAAAGGAATATGAAAGCACACCGGTAGAAAAGAGAAACAAGGAACACCATGTGAACCTTGAGGTTAAGTGACACGATAGATATTTAAACCACTCCGGTTATAACAAGATAGGGAAGGAATAAGAACGATATAATTTGGGCAGCACTCCGACTGAAAGAAGAAGGAAACTTGATAAGATGAAAAGAACTTGAAGAGATGACACCACACTCCGGTTAAACAGATAAGAAAGGAAAATTTACATGATCTTGACAAAACAAGATGATTGGTCGAAGAGAGCAACATCACAAAGCCTCCGGAAACAATGCATGATAGTTAGATAGTTGGAGTGAATAGAACAAAGAGTGAAACCAACATCTCCTACCATAAATGAATTTTAAGGAGCATTCTTACGAAGTAGGATTGAACGGAGTTGTTGGATTACCAACAGCGAAAAGAAAAAAAAATCTTGTAGTGGGCTTATGGAAACATCTCAACATTATGAGGTGATAAACGGCCATTAAAGGAAGCCATTGGTTTGAGTGAGAGCACCAAGGCGATGAAAAACTTCTTTCACCAAGAGGATAGGAGAAAACTTGGATCATTGATAAGCACCATAATAGCAACATTCCTTAGGGAAGGCTTTAGGTGAAACATGACACAAGATAAATCCAACGAGGAGATTATTATGTGTTGGAACAACTCATGGACGAAGAAAATATGATGGGTTTAAATATCTCATTCTTGACAACTTGTGAATCATGAAACATGAAGAAAATAATCAAGAATGACATAACACCACCTCAAAAGATAAGAGAGAAAGAATTGCACTTCGGAATGCAAGATGAAGCATGCTTGAACTTCTCAAAACAAACATGTGTTGAGCACCATGTTTATTTTAGAGTATAGCTTGGGGATCTTAACTCCGAGAGAAATCTTGAAGAACAATTGAAGAATAAAAGGAATCCTTGACGAATCACCATGTAGAGCCTCCATGAAGAACTTCGGTAATAAAAGATTGATCAAACGAAAGGGAAAGTTGAAAAGAACTCCGGGAGAAGCCTTGCAATGATTAGATGAAGCTTTGAAATGATATAATCGATAAAACTTGGAACTCCGGAAAGAAAAGATGAACAACTTGGAACCGAGAATTTGATATCATGAACGAACTCCGGAAAGAAGAAATTAGATCACTTGGATGAAACAATAATAAGAATTATGTTATGCGTATCCTTCACCAATTTAAATTGATGACAAGCAACGGATCTTGCATACTACTTATTCTCGTAGAAAGGATTAACATAGATATTGCGCAAACTTGGGAAGGCCTTCATCGAACCACCGGTAGGATTTGAAAGAACGAATGAGTTGATACGATAACGAAGGAAGTGAAATCTTGAACGAACCACCGTAAGAATTAGAAATGAAAGTAGCAAAGGCGCAATACACCGGGAAGAATTAGAAAACGAATAAAGATACTTGACAGAAAATTTAGGTACATGAGAACGAAGAGATCGTGAACTGATTAGAGGATACTTGGACGATGCACCGGAATACTATGGAGATGAGCGAAGAGACATCGCTTTAGAATAATTGGAGAACGAAGCTGAAAACTTAGAACGAAGAAATCTTCTGAAAAGATGGCCTTTGGATGATAAACGAAAACAACTCATGAAATGCTCCGGATGGGTATGAAAAGAATTCTCACAATCGAAAACAACTATGAGAGGATGGCAACAAGTAAGAACCATGAATCTTCAAGAGAACGGATAAGATTTTGAGGAAAAACTCTTCTTCGGTCTTCAAATGTTGAGAATGATGACGAGAAACACCACCATGAATTGTTGAGATACTTCGGGATGAAAATTAGAAAGATTGAACCAACAATGAAAAGAATTTGAAAGATCTTGGGGAAAGACATATGACTGATGAAAAAAAATTCATTCTTACGTCAAACTTTGAAAAGAATTTGAGAATAACTCCAGAAAAATTGGAAGAGTCAGGTAAGATCCTGGAAAAAGACCTGTGGGTTAGGGCCCACTGAAAAGAAACACCGTTGAAATGATTACTTGAAAAGGAGATTGCACCGGTTGAATTAAATGGCTTGAATGAGATAGCATCCTCAAAAGAACTTGAACAAATTTGGAATGGAAATGCGAATCTTCAGAGATATCTTCAGCACTCCATATAACATGAATAGCAAGAGGTGGATGATTAAGAGATGCACCGACATGAGAAAACATTTGAAACGAGAAAAGAATACGATCAACACTGAAAGCTTGACTTGAGTCCACCGGAGAAGAAAAAGAATGAAGAATGATAAACTTGAAGAACATCTTCATGAGAACCAGCGGGTAAGAACATTCATTGAAAAGAATGAAGGGACTTCACATGAATAAAATGGATACTTGGTTAAGACATCTGATTCCTTGAAGGAAAAGGGTGGGAGGGCGGGAAAAACAAAGGCACCTTGGGGCGGATGAAACAAACACCGTTGAGAAAAGCTTAGAATTGATCTCGCGAATGTTGAAAATGATCGGATTCACTTGAAGAGAAAACGCACCGTTGGAAAAGAATTAACATGACGACCTCGATGATCAAGAAGGATTAGTATTCACATAGCAATATGAGAACACTGTTTAGGAAAAGTATGGATTCAACATTTGACTTCGAAGCAACTCGAATACCACGAAACAAAACAACAACAAAGGATTTGGCTTGCGGAATAAGCCGGAACAAACATATGATAGAGATTTCGTCCGAAGTTTTTATGGTGGGGCCCACACGGGCTCGATCGTACAGCACCATCTTGTACAAGGCAGTGCACATGACATACGAAGCGTCCCCGAGTCGGCATAGCCATGGACTCTTTAAGACACTACGAGACCACTGTAAAATCAACCGTGGAAAGGCGGACCACTAGACGTCGAACCCCAATCTCATATCATGCATCTGTCGGAAAGAAATCCTAAGGCTGCTTGAATTCCCACTTATAAACTCCCGAAACTTTCTGGTTATGCAATCTGGTGTTGGGGATACAGGGGACACAAAATATATCACCCAAACTAACAATACCTAGATCCAGCTGTATCCATCCGTCAACACATAACCAAGAAAACTCCGGAAATCGTTTACCTCAACCTTCGAAAAGCTTCCGTTATACGAGTTATGGCAATACTCCCGAACTCCCGCCCCAGTACTGGGTGGCGTCGAGGTGATCTCACCAACAACTGCATAAAAGAGATTTCGATGTCGGCGAAACTCAGGTATTCCAAAACTGCAACGATAAAATTGTGATGACAACACCTCGGAGCTCAACTCCCCGGGACACTGCCACAACCCCTAAATGTCAGGAGGCACCAAGAACAATGTTCTCGTCACAAAACCATCGGAACGATTCCAAGATACCCGCGTGATCCTAAAAAAAATTAGTGAAATTTGAGGAGAGAAGAGTCAAAACATCTACGTCAGGAGGCCTCACCAGAGCGACGAAGGGACTGAGGAGTAAAAAGAATCCTACTCTCCGATATATATAATCCTAAGACTCAAAACATTTTTGTTCTAGACTCAACAACGCCATCGATTCGATCAAGCAGGGGGCTCCTAAGTCGGGGATGGCTCTGATTACCAACTTGTAACGCCCACGATGCGGCTATATCTCCCACGTGTCGAGGCACGACTTAGAGGCATAACCGCATTGTGGTTTAGTCGCAAGAAGGGCCATCTTCACACAATCCCATGTAATGAACAAGAATGGGATAAAGAGTTGGCTTACAATCGCCACTTCACACAATACATAAATAAATCATACATCATTCAGAGTACACACATAGGTCCGACTACGGAACCAAAAGAAAGAAGACAACCCAACTGCTAGATCCCTGATCGTCCCAACTGGGCTCCACTACTGATCAACAAGGAAAGAAACAACACAACGGACAAGATCTTCATCGAGCTCCCACTTGAGCTCAGTTGCATCACCTGTACTGGTATCATCGGAACCTGCAACTGTTTTGGAAGTATCTGTGAGTCACGAGGACTCAGCAATCTCACACCCGCGAGATCAAGACTATTTAAGCTTAAAGGAAAGGATGGGGTAATGAGGTGGAGCTGCAGCAAGCACTAAGCTTATATGGTGGCTAACATACGCTAAAGAGAGCGAGAAGAGAAGCAACGGAATGGTCGTCAACTAGCAATGATCAAGAAGTGATCCTGAACTCCTACTTACGTCAAACATAACCCAGAAACCGTGTTCACTTCCCGGACTCCGCCGAGAAGAGACCATCACGGCTACACACGCGGTTGATGCGTTTTAATAAAGTCGAGTGTCAAGTTCTCTACAACCGGATATTAACAAATTCCCATCTGCCACATAACCGCGGGCACGGCTTTCGAAAGATAATACCCTGCAGGGGTGTCCCAACTTAGCCCATTATAAGCTCTCACGGTCAACGAAGGATAAACCTTCTCCCGGAAAGACCCGATCAGTCTCGGAATCCCGGTTTACAAGACATTTCGACAATGGTAAAACAAGACCAGCAAAGCCGCCCGCTGTGCCGACAAATCCCGATAGGAGCTGCACATATCTCATTCTCAGGGCACACCGGATGAGCCAGACGTCGGGTTGGCATAGACCCTGGTTGCCCAGGGGGCGCCGGACATCGCTCGGTTTGGACCAGCACTCGAAGGAGAACTGGCCCGGGGGGGTTAAAATAAAGATGACCCTTGAGTCTGCAGAACCCAAGGGAAAAAAGGCTTAGGTAGGCAAATGGTAAAACCAAGGTTGGGCCTTGCTGGAGGAGTTTTATTCAAGGCGAACTGTCGAGGGGGTCCCATAAATCACCCGACCGCATAAGGAACGCAAAATCAAGGAACATAACACCGGTATGATGGAAACTAGGGCGGCAAGAGTGGAACAAAACGCCAGGCATAAGGCCGAGCCTTCCACCCTTTACCAAGTATATAGATGCATTAATTAAATAAGAGATATTGTGATATCCCAACATAAACATAATCCAACATGGAGCAATCTTCATCTTCACCTGCAGCTAGCAACGCTATAAGAGAGGCTGAGCAAAGCGGTAACATAGCCAAACAACGGTTTGCTAGGAAGGTGACAAAGGTTAGAGGTTCATGGCAATTTGGGAGGCTTGAGGAGCAAGTGAATAGGTAACGCGGCATAGCAAAAGAGCGACCAACTAGCAAGCAAAGATAGAAGTGATTTCGAGGGTATGGTCATCTTGCCTGAGATCCCGCAAGGAAGAAGAGCGAGTCCATGAAGAAGACAAACGGATGGAGTCGAACGAATCCTCACAACTCCGGAAAGAAACCGAAGCTAACGAGAGAAGCAACCCGGAAAGAAACAAACAACATAGTAAACAACCACCACATACACATGGCATGATGCACAATCAAGTATGATGCATGTCCGGTTTAATGAGGCATGGCATGGCAGAGTGCAACAAACAACACTACAAATTAAGTGGAGCTCAATATGCAACGAGTTGCATATTGACGAAACACCACATCAATTATTTAGTTCTCTCTCATTTATGTACCCAACAATATTAAATGTTGATTAACATGGCAAGAGGTGAAGCATAATTAAACAACCTATCTAGGCAAGTTTAAATGAGGCCGGAAATAACAAACGACAATACCGGAAAATCCCCATATCCATAATTTAGATTTGGTACTGTTCTGCCCTAAACACAATTTCAACGTTGTTAAACAGCAAAATGAAGTGCACCAAGTTAAACTAGGCATTTTTCTACCCCATTTACATATAAAGTTTATTAAATTCCGAGTTACGGTTAATTAGTTATGAAATAAATCATTTAGCATGTTATTAGAGCAAATTTATTCAAACAACATTTTAAACATTTTTTAACATGGGTGAAAGTGGCATATTATTAAACTACACAAAATTCTAAGCATTTTACATGTTTAAATCATTTTAATCCGATGCACGGTTTTTTAGTTATTAAATGCATGAAGAACAAGGGGTTTTCTGTAAAACTGGCAGTCTCTGGATAATTAGGAAATTTGCAGCAGTGAAAAAAACCCTGCGGGCCTAAACTGGCTGGCCCACTGGTGCACAGGAGCTGGCACTGGGCGCTGCTCACCATGGGCTGAGGCCCGACCGATGGAGGAGGCCCAAGAGGGGCGCAAGCAGGCCGGCTGGAGGGAAGGCCGAGGTGGGCGCTTGGGGCTGGAGGATGCTGGCCCAGGCGCTGGAGGCGCGGTCAACGCGAGGAGCAGGGGCGCGTCGTCCCGTCTCGCTCGAAGCAGGGGAAGCAGGGGCGGCGGCAGGGACTTGGCGAGGCGGCGAAGCCGAGGGCCTTGGGCGACGGCGGCGAACTTCGGTGCGGCAGGGAGCTCGGCGGACGGCGGATCTGGGCGGAGGGGGCCGGATGCAGAAGCGACGGCCGCGGCCGGACTTGGCGACGGCGGTCCCTGTGAGAGAGAGATGGGGAGGTTGAGAGCCGGGGAAGAAGAACTGCAGGATGAGGAAGAAGAAGAAAGGGAAGGCACCGGGCACGGGGAACCTCGGGATGTTGACGCTTGGTGGTCCGGCGAGGTCCTCGCGGGCGCTCGAGGCAGCAGGGGGGTCGGGACGGCCTTGGGTGGTCTGCACAGGGGAACGAGGGGAAGGCAGCGGCTCGGGGTCAGGCGTGGTCGAAGGCGCACGGGGCTGCTGCTGCTTGAAGGAGACGAAGGTGTGGCGACGGACCGAAAGAAGAGGCCGGCCATGGTGTCCTGCGTGCTCGGGGAGAGGGCGCCATGGACAGGGAGCTGGAGCTCCGGGTTGCTGCTGGAGGACGACGGGGTCCTGGTCGATGGACTCGATTGCCGGCGGGAGAAATGGCTCGAGGCCGTGGACGAGCTCCTGGCTCATGAAGGCGGCGTGGTGATCTGGGAGGAGCTCGAGGTGGGAGGTGCTTGGGGTCGGGGTTCAAATGGTTGGCTGGGTTTGCAAATCAAGGAGGGGCTGTGGATTTGGATCGGGAGGATCCCGAGGGGGAATTGGTGAGTGGGGCTAGTGGCGGCGGTGCGACGGGACAAGGGGGAGGATTTTTAGGGTTTGCCAAAATGAACTAGGGGTGGACGAATATATATACATCACGGATTAGGTTAGGGGCTAAACGGACCCTCCGATTAAAATCAAACGGTCGAGATAAATAGGCTAGAGCGTCCAACAAAGAAAAGGGTGATGTTTTGTAGACGTTTGGGGATGATCTGAATCCAACGGTCACGACCGAGCGGGTCGGGTTCGGGACAGGTTTCGGACGCGCGCGAGAAGAGGTTTTATGCATTGTGCAGGTAGATAAGGCAAACAAAGAAGAGGGAAACGAGAACCCGGTTGGTCTCGAAAGGGGCAACGGAGGCAACAGGGAGAAGCGGGAACTACGAACGGACCACGAGTTTTAAAAACATGCGGATGCAAAGCGATGATGCAATGATGAATGCAACAAACAAATAAAACACACGGCGCACACAAAAACATGGAAGGCGTCTGGAGCGTCGGTCTCGGGGCGTTACAACACTCCACCACTACAAGAGGATCTCGTCCCGAGATCTAGGATGGCACCGGAGATAAACGGAAGGGGAAGAGAAGAGGCAAAACTAATTGCTTCTTTGACGAATGAGTGAAACCAAAGAACCTTGACAGGTCGCAAAGCTTGAGGAAATGACACAACGGAGATGAACAAAATTTAAAACACTCCGTTCAGCAAGAGGAACAAGGAACATTGCGAGAACCTTTGTAGGTTGAAGAATATGAAACAAGAGCTTAACGGATCAAAAGGAATATGAAAGCACACCGGTAGAAAAGAGAAACAAGGAACACCATGTGAACCTTGAGGTTAAGTGACACGATAGATATTTAAACCACTCTGGTTATAACAAGATAGGGAAGGAATAAGAACGATATAATTTGGGCAGCACTCCGACTGAAAGAAGAAGGAAACTTGATAAGATGAAAAGAACTTGAAGAGATGACACCACACTCCGGTTAAACAGATAAGAAAGGAAAAATTACATGATCTTGACAAAACAAGATGATTGGTCGAAGAGAGCAACATCACAAAGCCTCCGGAAACAATGCATGATAGTTAGATAGTTGGAGTGAATAGAACAAAGAGTGAAACCAACATCTCCTACCATAAATGAATTTTAAGGAGCATTCTTACGAAGTAGGATTGAACGGAGTTGTTGGATTACCAACAGCGAAAAGAAAAAAAATCTTGTAGTGGGCTTATGGAAACATCTCAACATTATGAGGTGATAAACGGCCATTAAAGGAAGCCATTGGTTTGAGTGAGAGCACCAAGGCGATGAAAAACTTCTTTCACCAAGAGGATAGGAGAAAACTTGGATCATTGATAAGCACCATAATAGCAACATTCCTTAGGGAAGGCTTTAGGTGAAACATGACACAAGATAAATCCAACGAGGAGATTATTATGTGTTGGAACAACTCATGGACGAAGAAAATATGATGGGTTTAAATATCTCATTCTTGACAACTTGTGAATCATGAAACATGAAGAAAATAATCAAGAATGACATAACACCACCTCAAAAGATAAGAGAGAAAGAATTGCACTTCGGAATGCAAGATGAAGCATGCTTGAACTTCTCAAAACAAACATGTGTTGAGCACCATGTTTATTTTAGAGTATAGCTTGGGGATCTTAACTCCGAGAGAAATCTTGAAGAACAATTGAAGAATAAAAGGAATCCTTGACGAATCACCATGTAGAGCCTCCATGAAGAACTCCGGTAATAAAAGATTGATCAAACGAAAGGGAAAGTTGAAAAGAACTCCGGGAGAAGCCTTGCAATGATTAGATGAAGCTTTGAAATTATATAATCGATAAAAATTGGAACTCCGGAAAGAAAAGATGAACAACTTGGAACCGAGAATTTGATATCATGAACGAACTCCGGAAAGAAGAAATTAGATCACTTGGATGAAACAATAATAAGAATTATGTTATGCGTATCCTTCACCAATTTAAATTGATGACAAGCAACGGATCTTGCATACTACTTATTCTCGTAGAAAGGATTAACATAGATATTGCGCAAACTTGGGAAGGCCTTCATCGAACCACCGGTAGGATTTGAAAGAACGAATGAGTTGATACGATAACGAAGGAAGTGAAATCTTGAACGAACCACCGTAAGAATTAGAAATGAAAGTAGCAAAGGCGCAATACACCGGGAAGAATTAGAAAACGAATAAAGATACTTGACAGAAAATTTAGGTACATGAGAACGAAGAGATCGTGAACTGATTAGAGGATACTTGGACGATGCACCGGAATAATATGGAGATGAGCGAAGAGACATCGCTTTAGAATAATTGGAGAATGAAGCTGAAAACTTAGAACGAAGAAATCTTCTGAAAAGATGGCCTTTGGATGATAAACGAAACCAACTCATGAAATGCTCCGGATGGGTATGAAAAGAATTCTCACAATCGAAAACAACTATGAGAGGATGGCAACAAGTAAGAACCATGAATCTTCAAGAGAACGGATAAGATTTTGAGGAAAAACTCTTCTTCGGTCTTCAAATGTTGAGAATGATGACGAGAAACACCACCATGAATTGTTGAGATACTTCGGGATGAAAATTAGAAAGATTGAACCAACAATGAAAAGAATTTGAAAGATCTTGGGGAAAGACATATGACTGATGAAAAAAAATTCATTCTTACGTCAAACTTTGAAAAGAATTTGAGAATAACTCCAGAAAAATTGGAAGAGTCAGGTAAGATCCTGGAAAAAGACCTGTGGGTTAGGGCCCACTGAAAAGAAACACCGTTGAAATGATTACTTGAAAAGGAGATTGCACCGGTTGAATTAAATGGCTTGAATGAGATAGCATCCTCAAAAGAACTTGAACAAATTTGGAATGGAAATGCGAATCTTCAGAGATATCTTCAGCACTCCATATAACATGAATAGCAAGAGGTGGATGATTAAGAGATGCACCGACATGAGAAAACATTTGAAACGAGAAAAGAATACGATCAACACTGAAAGCTTGACTTGAGTCCACCGGAGAAGAAAAAGAATGAAGAATGATAAACTTGAAGAACATCTTCATGAGAACCAGCGGGTAAGAACATTCATTGAAAAGAATGAAGGGACTTCACATGAATAAAATGGATACTTGGTTAAGACATCTGATTCCTTGAAGGAAAAGGGTGGGAGGGCGGGAAAAACAAAGGCACCTTGGGGCGGATGAAACAAACACCGTTGAGAAAAGCTTAGAATTGATCTCGCGAATGTTGAAAATGATCGGATTCACTTGAAGAGAAAACGCACCGTTGGAAAAGAATTAACATGACGACCTCGATGATCAAGAAGGATTAGTATTCACATAGCAATATGAGAACACTGTTTAGGAAAAGTATGGATTCAACATTTGACTTCGAAGCAACTCGAATACCACGAAACAAAACAACAACAAAGGATTTGGCTTGCGGAATAAGCCGGAACAAACATATGATAGAGATTTCGTCCGAAGTTTTTATGGTGGGGCCCACACGGGCTCGATCGTACAGCACCATCTTGTACAAGGCAGTGCACATGACATACGAAGCGTCCCCGAGTCGGCATAGCCATGGACTCTTTAAGACACTACGAGACCACTGTAAAATCAACCGTGGAAAGGCGGACCACTAGACGTCGAACCCCAATCTCATATCATGCATCTGTCGGAAAGAAATCCTAAGGCTGCTTGAATTCCCACTTATAAACTCCCGAAACTTTCTGGTTATGCAATCTGGTGTTGGGGATACAGGGGACACAAAATATATCACCCAAACTAACAATACCTAGATCCAGCTGTATCCATCCGTCAACACATAACCAAGAAAACTCCGGAAATCGTTTACCTCAACCTTCGAAAAGCTTCCGTTATACGAGTTATGGCAATACTCCCGAACTCCCGCCCCAGTACTGGGTGGCGTCGAGGTGATCTCACCAACAACTGCATAAAAGAGATTTCGATGTCGGCGAAACTCAGGTATTCCAAAACTGCAACGATAAAATTGTGATGACAACACCTCGGAGCTCAACTCCCCGGGACACTGCCACAACCCCTAAATGTCAGGAGGCACCAAGAACAATATTCTCGTCACAAAACCATCGGAACGATTCCAAGATACCCGCGTGATCCTAAAAAAAATTAGTGAAATTTGAGGAGAGAAGAGTCAAAACATCTACGTCAGGAGGCCTCACCAGAGCGACGAAGGGACTGAGGAGTAAAAAGAATCCTACTCTCCGATATATATAATCCTAAGACTCAAAACATTTTTGTTCTAGACTCAACAACGCCATCGATTCGATCAAGCAGGGGGCTCCTAAGTCGGGGATGGCTCTGATTACCAACTTGTAACGCCCACGATGCGGCTATATCTCCCACGTGTCGAGGCACGACTTAGAGGCATAACCGCATTGTGGTTTAGTCGCAAGAAGGGCCATCTTCACACAATCCCATGTAATGAACAAGAATGGGATAAAGAGTTGGCTTACAATCGCCACTTCACACAATACATAAATAAATCATACATCATTCAGAGTACACACATAGGTCCGACTACGGAACCAAAAGAAAGAAGACAACCCAACTGCTAGATCCCTGATCGTCCCAACTGGGCTCCACTACTGATCAACAAGGAAAGAAACAACACAACGGACAAGATCTTCATCGAGCTCCCACTTGAGCTCAGTTGCATCACCTGTACTGGTATCATCGGAACCTGCAACTGTTTTGGAAGTATCTGTGAGTCACGAGGACTCAGCAATCTCACACCCGCGAGATCAAGACTATTTAAGCTTAAAGGAAAGGATGGGGTAATGAGGTGGAGCTGCAGCAAGCACTAAGCTTATATGGTGGCTAACATACGCTAAAGAGAGCGAGAAGAGAAGCAACGGAACGGTCGTCAACTAGCAATGATCAAGAAGTGATCCTGAACTCCTACTTACGTCAAACATAACCCAGAAACCGTGTTCACTTCCCGGACTCCGCCGAGAAGAGACCATCACGGCTACACACGCGGTTGATGCGTTTTAATAAAGTCGAGTGTCAAGTTCTCTACAACCGGATATTAACAAATTCCCATCTGCCACATAACCGCGGGCACGGCTTTCGAAAGATAATACCCTGCAGGGGTGTCCCAACTTAGCCCATTATAAGCTCTCACGGTCAACGAAGGATAAACCTTCTCCCGGAAAGACCCGATCAGTCTCGGAATCCCGGTTTACAAGACATTTCGACAATCGTAAAACAAGACCAGCAAAGCCGCCCGCTGTGCCGACAAATCCCGATAGGAGCTGCACATATCTCATTCTCAGGGCACACCGGATGAGCCAGACGTCGGGTTGGCATAGACCCTGGTTGCCCAGGGGGCGCCGGACATCGCTCGGTTTGGACCAGCACTCGAAGGAGAACTGGCCCGGGGGGGTTAAAATAAAGATGACCCTTGAGTCTGCAGAACCCAAGGGAAAAAAGGCTTAGGTAGGCAAATGGTAAAACCAAGGTTGGGCCTTGCTGGAGGAGTTTTATTCAAGGCGAACTGTCGAGGGGGTCCCATAAATCACCCGACCGCGTAAGGAACGCAAAATCAAGGAACATAACACCGGTATGACGGAAACTAGGGCGGCAAGAGTGGAACAAAACGCCAGGCATAAGGCCGAGCCTTCCACCCTTTACCAAGTATATAGATGCATTAATTAAATAAGAGATATTGTGATATCCCAACATAAACATAATCCAACATGGAGCAATCTTCATCTTCACCTGCAGCTAGCAACGCTATAAGAGAGGCTGAGCAAAGCGGTAACATAGCCAAACAACGGTTTGCTAGGAAGGTGACAAAGGTTAGAGGTTCATGGCAATTTGGGAGGCTTGAGGAGCAAGTGAATAGGTAACGCGGCATAGCAAAAGAGCGACCAACTAGCAAGCAAAGATAGAAGTGATTTCGAGGGTATGGTCATCTTGCCTGAGATCCCGCAAGGAAGAAGAGCGAGTCCATGAAGAAGACAAACGGATGGAGTCGAACGAATCCTCACAACTCCGGAAAGAAACCGAAGCTAACGAGAGAAGCAACCCGGAAAGAAACAAACAACATAGTAAACAACCACCACATACACATGGCATGATGCACAATCAAGTATGATGCATGTCCGGTTTAATGAGGCATGGCATGGCAGAGTGCAACAAACAACACTACAAATTAAGTGGAGCTCAATATGCAACGAGTTGCATATTGACGAAACACCACATCAATTATTTAGTTCTCTCTCATTTATGTACCCAACAATATTAAATGTTGATTAACATGGCAAGAGGTGAAGCATAATTAAACAACCTATCTAGGCAAGTTTAAATGAGGCCGGAAATAACAAACGACAATACCGGAAAATCCCCATATCCATAATTTAGATTTGGTACTGTTCTGCCCTAAACACAATTTCAACGTTGTTAAACAGCAAAATGAAGTGCACCAAGTTAAACTAGGCATTTTTCTACCCCATTTACATATAAAGTTTATTAAATTCCGAGTTACGGTTAATTAGTTATGAAATAAATCATTTAGCATGTTATTAGAGCAAATTTATTCAAACAACATTTTAAACATTTTTTAACATGGGTGAAAGTGGCATATTATTAAACTACACAAAATTCTAAGCATTTTACATGTTTAAATCATTTTAATCCGATGCACGGTTTTTTAGTTATTAAATGCATGAAGAACAAGGGGTTTTCTGTAAAACTGGCAGTCTCTGGATAATTAGGAAATTTGCAGCAGCGAAAAAAACCCTGCGGGCCTAAACTGGCTGGCCCACTGGTGCACAGGAGCGGGCACTGGGCGCTGCTCACCATGGGCTGAGGCCCGGCCGATGGAGGAGGCCCAAGAGGGGCGCAAGCAGGCCGGCTGGAGGGAAGGCCGAGGTGGGCGCTTGGGGCTGGAGGATGCTGGCCCAGGCGCTGGAGGCGCGGTCAACGCGAGGAGCAGGGGCGCGTCGTCCCGGCTCGCTCGAAGCAGGGGAAGCAGGGGCGGCGGCAGGGACTTGGCGAGGCGGCGAAGCCGAGGGCCTTGGGCGACGGCGGCGGACTTCGGTGCGGCAGGGAGCTCGGCGGACGGCGGATCTGGGCGGAGGGGCCGGATGCAGAGGCGACGGCCGCGGCCGGACTTGGCGAGGGCGGTCCCTGTGAGAGAGAGATGGGGAGGTTGAGAGCCGGGGAAGAAGAACTGCAGGATGAGGAAGGAGAAGAAAGGGAAGGCACCGGGCACGGGGAACCTCGGGATGTTGACGCTTGGTGGTCTGGCGAGGTCCTGCGCGGGCGCTCGAGGCAGCAGGGGGGTCGGGACGGCCTTGGGTGGTCTGCATAGGGGAACGAGGGGAAGGCAGCGGCTCGGGGTCAGGCGTGGTCGAAGGCGCACGGGGCTGCTGCTGCTTGAAGGAGACGAAGGTGTGGCGACGGACCGAAAGAAGAGGCCGGCCATGGTGTCCTGCGTGCTCGGGGAGAGGGCGCCATGGACAGGGAGCTGGAGCTCCGGGTTGCTGCTGGAGGACGACGGGGTCCTGGTCGATGGACTCGATTGCCGGCGGGAGAAATGGCTCGAGGCCGTGGACGAGCTCCTGCTCATGAAGGCGGCATGGTGATCTGGGAGGAGCTCGAGGTGGGAGGTGCTCGGGGTCGAGGTTCAAATGGTTGGCTGGGTTTGCAAATCAAGGAGGGGCTGTGGATTTGGATCGGGAGGATCCCGAGGGGGAATTGGTGAGTGGGGCTAGTGGCGGCGGCGCGACGGGACAAGGGGGAGGATTTTTAGGGTTTGCCAAAATGAACTAGGGGTGGACGAATATATATACATCACGGATTAGGTTAGGGGCTAAACGGACCCTCCGATTAAAATCAAACGGTCGAGATAAATAGGCTAGAGCGTCCAACAAAGAAAACGGTGATGTTTTGTAGACATTTGGGGATGATCTGAATCCAACGGTCACGACCGAGCGGGTCGGGTTCGGGACAGGTTTCGGACGCGCGCGAGAAGAGGTTTTATGCATTGTGCAGGGAGATAAGGCGAACAAAGAAGAGGGAAACGAGAACCCGGTTGGTCTCGAAAGGGGCAACGGAGGAAACAGGGAGAAGCGGGAACTACGAACGGACCACGAGTTTTAAAAACATGCGGATGCAAAGCGATGATGCAATGATGAATGCAACAAACAAATAAAACACACGGCGCACACATAAACATGGAAGGCGTCTGGAGCGTCAGTCTCGGGGCGTTACATGCTTGAGCTATTCTCCTCCATCTTTTAGCTATAGAACTTGTTGGAGACTTCATATCTCTCAACTCGGGTATTTGCTTGAAATATTAACTTCAACTCCTGGAACATCTCATATGGTCCATGACGTTCAAAACGTCTTTGAAGTCCCGATTCTAAGCCGTTAAGCATGGTGCACTAAACTATCAAGTAGTCATCATATTGAGCTAGCCAAACGTTCATAACGTCTGCTCCTGCAATAGGTCTATCACCTAGCTGTGCATCAAGGACATAATTCTTCTGTGCAGCAATGAGGATAATCCTCAGATCACGGATCCAATCCGCATCTTTGCTACTAATATCTTTCAACATAATTTTTCTCTAGGAACATATCAAAATAAACACAGGGAAGCAACAATGCGAGTTATTGATCTACAACATAATTTACAAAAATACTATCAGGACTAAGTTCATGATAAATTTAAGTTCAATTAATCATATTACTTAAGAACTCTCACTTAGATAGATATCCCTCTAATCCTCTAAGTGATCACGTGATCCATATCAACTAAACCATGTCCGATCATCACGTGAGATGGAGTAGTTTCAACGGTGAACATCACTATGTTGATCATATCTACTATATGATTCACGCTCGACCTTTCGATCTCCGTGTTCCGAGGCCATATCTGTTATATGCTAGGCTCGTCAATTTTAACCTGAGTATTCCGCGTGTGCAACTGTTTTGCACCCGTTGTATTTGAACGTAGAGCCTATCACACCCGATCATCACGTGGTGTCTCAGCACGAAGAACTTTCGCAACGGTGCATACTCAGGGAGAACACTTATACTTTGATAATTTAGTGAGGGATCATCTTATAATGATACCGTCAATCAAAGCAAGGTAAGATGCATAAAAAGATAAACATCACATGCAATCAATATAAGTGATATGATATGGCCATCATCATCTTGTGCTTGTGATCTCCATCTCCGAAGCACCGTCATGATCCCCATCGTCACCGGCGCGACACCTTGATCTCCATCATAGCATCGTTGTCGTCTCGCCAACTATTGCTTCCACGACTATCACTACCGCTTAGTGATAAAGTAAAACAATTACATGGCGATTGCATTGCATACAATAAAGCGACAACCATATGGCTCCTGCCAGTTGCCGATAACTCGGTTACAAAACATGATCATCTCATACAATAAAATTTAGCATCATGTCTTGACCATATCACGTCACAACATGCCCTGCAAAAACAAGTTAGACGTCCTCTACTTTGTTGTTGCAAGTTTTACGTGGCTGCTACGGGCTTAGCAAGAACCGTTCTTACCTACGCATCAAAACCACAACGATAGTTTGTCAAGTTGGTGTTGTTTTAACCTTCGCAAGGACCGGGCGTAGCCACACTCGGTTCAACTAAAGTTGGTGAAACTGACACCCGCCAGCCACCTCTGTGCAAATCACGTTAGAAGAACCAGTCTCGCGTAAGCATACGCGTAATGTCGGTCTGGGCCGCTTCATCCAACAATACCGCCGAACCAAAGTATGACATGCTGGTAAGCAGTATGACTTATATCGCCCACAACTCACTTGTGTTCTACTTGTGCATATGACATCTACGCATAAACCAGGCTCGGATGCCACTGTTGGGGAACGTAGTAATTTCAAAAAAATTCCTACGCACACGCATGATCATGGCGATGCATAGCAACGAGAGGGGAGAGTGTTGTCCACGTACCCTCGTAGACCGAAAGCGGAAGCGTTAACACAACGCGGTTGATGTAGTCGTACATCTTCACGATCCGACCGGTCAAGTACCGAACGTACGGCACCTCCGAGTTCAGCACACGTTCAGCTCGATGACGTCCCTCGAACCCCGATCCAGCCGAGTGTTGAGGGAGAGTTTCGTCAGCACGACGGCGTGGTGACGATGATGATGTTCTACCGACGCAGGGCTTCGCCTAAGCACCGCTACGATATTATTGAGGTGGATTATGGTGGAGGGGGGCACCGCACACGGCTAAAAGATCAAACGATCAATTGTTGTGTCTATGGGGTGCCCCCCTGCCCCCGTGTATAAAGGATCAAAGGGGGAGAGGTGCGGCCAGCCTTGGGGCGCGCCAGGAGGAGTCCTACTCCCACCGGGAGTAGGACTCCCCCCCTTTTCCTAGTTGGATTAGGACTTGGGAGGGGGGAAAGAGGAGAGGGAGAAGAAGGAAGGGGGGCGCCGCCCCCTTCTCCTTGTCCTATTCGGACTAGGGGGAGGGGCGCGCGGCCCAGCCCTAGCCGCCTCTCCTCTCTTCCACCTAGGCCCACTAAGGCCCATTATGTTGCCGGGGGGTTCCGGTAACCTCCCGGTACTCCGGCAAAATCCCGATTTCACCCGGAACACTTCCGATATCCAAACATAGGCTTCCAATATATCAATCTTTATGTCTCGACCATTTCGAGACTCCTCGTCATGTCCGTGATCACATCCGGGACTCCGAACAACCTTCGGTACATCAAAACATATAAACTCATAATATAACTGTCATCGAAACGTTAAGCGTGCTGACCCTACGGGTTCGAGAACTATGTGGACATGACCGAGACACGTCTCCGGTCAATAACCAATAGCGGAACCTGGATGCTCATATTGGCTCCCACATATTCTACGAAGATCTTTATCGGTCAGACCGCATAACATCATACGTTGTTCCCTTTGTCATCGGTATGTTACTTGCCCGAGATTCGATCGTCGGTATCTCAATACCTAGTTCAATCTCGTTACCGGCAAGTCTCTTTACTCGTTCCGTAATACATCATCTCGCAACAAACTCATTAGTTCCAATGCTTGCAAGGCTTAAGTGATGTGCATTACCGAGAGGGCCCAGAGATACCTCTCCGACAATCGGAGTGATAAATCCTAATCTCGAAATACGCCAACCCAACAAGTACCTTTGGAAGCACCTGTAGAGCACCTTTATAATCACCCAGTTACGTTGTGACGTTTGGTAGCACACAAAGTGTTCCTCCGGTAAACGAGAGTTGCATAATCTCATAGTCATAGGAACATGTATAATTCATGAAGAAAGCAATAGCAGAATACTAAACGATCATGTGCTAAGCTAACGGAATGGGTCAAGTCAATCACATCATTCTCCTAATGATATGATCCCATTAATCAAATGACAACTCATGTCTATGGCTAGGAAACATAACCATCTTTGATCAACGATCTAGTCAAGTAGAGGCATACTAGTGACACTCTGTTTGTCTATGTATTCACACATGTATCATGTTTCCGGTTAATACAATTCTAGCATGAATAATAAACACTTATCATGATATAAGGAAATAAATAATAACTTTATTATTGCCTCTAGGGCATATTTCCTTCAATCGTCCCTTGAGGAGAACGCCGATGAAATGTCATGGCCATGTACTAGGCGAATCATCTCATCGGAATTTAGTGGAGCATCTTTGAACGGTCCTTCCACAGGCAGACACACGAACGGACCTTCCGCAAGTGCACGCACCAGCATGCCGCCGCTTCGCGACTTCAGGTGGGCAGGTGTTTCAGCAACACCCCCATCGCTAGCAGCAAGCGACGTCGTCGCACGAACAGACGGCTTTGTGGGGATTCTCGGGAGAAGGACGGTGCCATCTACAAGCTGGCATTTCCTGTGACATGAGGCAAAGCCTGTCTTCGTAGATGGTTGCGAAGACCTTGCCCCATGGACGCCGCGGATTCCTTGCAGCGAGGCGCTGCTGTGTAGACTCAAAGACAACAAAGACTATGGAGACAGAATCAGAGCGGGCTTCATCCATGACTCCGGTAAACTCCGGACCAGGGGAAGGGGTGGCGGCGCGAGATCGCCCATAATCGCCGGAGCCCTAAACCTGGACAAAGCAGACTTCTCGAAACGTGCATTTACTCTACTTCATGCATGGACGTGTGCAAGCTAGCACACAGGGAGGTGGATGGATTTGGGATGAGGCTAGCTAGCTATGTACGCCAGCCAGATCGAATCCATCGATCAACTCGGCCCCCCTTGTATCCTGTTACATCTAGCCAAGACTACCAGATCAGGACCCCTTATCTAAGTTCTACGACTCGGCACCGCGGCCACCGCCGATGATAGTTACCGAGGCACTAGTGTAACTTCATGTCTTATGCGCCAAACCAAACATCAGGCAAAAATTACTCCCCTAATGCAGCCAGCCTATGCAGACTACTGAAGGACCAACTGAGTCACATAAGCAAGGAGGTAAAAAACGATGCGGACTACCAAACATTTCTACTCCCTCCGTCCCGGAAAACATGTCGCGAGGGCAGTTTTGCAAAAAAAAAACCTCCAGTTTCTCCCGACCGAACCCGTGCTCCTCGTCTTGCTCCTCCGTCAGAATCCCCAGCTCCGATGCTCCCTGCCGCCGTAGCTTCGCTCCTCCACGCCGCCGCAGCTCCCCCGCTCCCCTGCTGCAGCTGCCTCCTGCTCCACCGCCGCAGCTGCCACTCGCCTGCCTCCCCAAGCTCCCCCGTTCGTCATAAAAATGTTCGATTTCCCCAGCTACCGCCGCGCTCTGCTCCAGCTGTGTCGGAACCGGCGTCGGCGAGCCTGGAGGCGCTGGATCCAGACCACCACCAACAACCTAAAGACTGACGAGGCCGACGAGCCCAACGATGACAGTGGATTTGCGAGCAAGCTAAACGTCGACGAGCGCGATATCAACAGCAAGCTAAAGGTCGTGGATTTGCGAGCAGTGGAGACGGCACCGGCATGAGTTGATTCAGGGGGTCACTGGCTAGCTGCTTGCGTTGGAATGCCTTCTCTGACACCCTGCTGCTCCCCTGGCGCGAATTGGTTCAGGAGCAGGGCGAGGGGGATGGAGCTCGCGGGCGCCATTGACACCCAGTGCATTGGGATGGATGCAGGAGAGGTGCGTGCGTGCTTGCTTGCTAACCACCATGGTTCTGTCTCTGTTCTTTGTCCTGTAAGTGCTGGTGTTGCTTCTTCAGCTAAGTGGCATGGAAGAAGCCCTGGAATGATGATTCTCACCATGGTTCTTCAGATAAGTGCTGGTGTTGCTTCTTCAGATAAGAGGTGCTCAATGATCTCACCATGGTTCTCGGCTCCATAGCACAGGTATCAATTGCCATCTTCATCCGTGGAATGATGATTTATATATCATGTTCTCTTGGTCTGTTGCAGTTTGTAACTGATGTGTGTTGTTTCTTCAGTTAAGTGGCATGGATCATTGAGGCGGCGGCTACAAATTTTCTCCACTGTTGTCCAGTGGATCATCTCCAAGTCCTCCAGTTCTGATCATCTACTGCGTGGGTCTGAACCTCTCTTCTCAAGATCCCAGCGTGGGTCTGAATTGCTACATTTTCAACTGCACTAAACAACTGCATTTTCAACTGCTGAATTACAGACTGAATGTTTTTGCTATCATACTCAAGTTTTTTTTTGCTGAAAATACTCCATGTTCAAGTTGAATGCATCCAAAAAAAATTGTGTTGTCAGTGAGGGACTGAAGAAAATGTGTTCTCAAATTTATTTACTGTAGATCCAGTAGAACAAATTGTGTTGGCAAATTTGCCAAAACTGTTTCAATTCATAATCCACTTACTAGGCCATCTTGATGGATGTGCCAAGCAACAGCAGTGCCAATAGGAGTTTTGCAGTTGTAGTATATAGTCATGCTCACTCACTCTTCTCTCTCTACCATGTAATGGCACTGGCACTAAAATTATTCAATCTCTGTATAAAAGGACTCACCAGTATATGCCACACTAAACTCCAACAGTATACTCCTATGTGTACAGTGTACTACAGGTTTAGCATACAAAAACAAAACTGCATCCCAACAGACTTCAGTGGGTTTCTTTCTACCTAGCTTAATTAACCTTTCAGTTAGTATACAGCTAATCAATTTGCTCCTCTTCACTATACCCACCAGGCAATTAATCAGTAGACTACAGTTGCTGAGAAATTAAACTACCCAAGGTTGTATATGTTTAGATCATGAAGGAGAGATGTATAAGGCTGTACTTATATACTGATAGCTAATTAAGAAGCTGGGAAATATATACTGATAGCTAATTAGCCAGGACCTTGAGATGGATTAATCCAGTGCTACTCCTCTCATTATCTAATCTATCCATGCTATGACTGCATATTTATTTACTGTACCAAACATGTCCACTGCATATCTGTTTTTTTGTTATGCCAATAATTTCAGTAAATTAGAATATACAGTAGTACTCCTTGTGACTATTCTTGAGATGGTCTTTCTTATTTTAGCTGATCCATCCCATGTGATATGCTAGATTTTAGCATCTGTATTGATGAACCTTTGATGAAACTAAAGAAAAACTGGAAGTGTCCTTGATAGTATGAAATGGACCTCTTAACTAAATAGAAGCGATTTCTTGTCATCCAATGTTCTTTTATTTGTTCCATGCTGATAGCTTTGCTGATTTAACATTAATAAGAAAACCAAATTAATTCAAATAATTCAAATAACTAAAATTAATCCAAATCAATTCAAATAAATCCAAATAACCCAGATAATTCCAATAAATTCCAACAAGGAGTTGATATACAAGGATTAGACAAGGCATACACAAGGAGATGGCACAAGGAACTCTTTGTCCCCTCTTGACACAAGACATACACAAGGAGCACTTGGTATCAACAACTACCTGACTACATGACATAAGGGCCTCTTTGTCCCCTCTTGGCTACATTCTTTTCCTTTCTCTGGCCATTTCTTCACTTCACTTCACTTCCTTTCCCTTCCCTTTACTTTTCTTTCTTTTTCCTTCTCTAGCTAATTCTTTCCTTTCATTTTTTTTCTTATTGCAATTTCCATTTCTTTTATAATGGCCCTAGTATCAACAACTACCTGACTGTCGCAATATACACTGGTTATTTCCATTCCAGCATTTTGAAAGCGATCCTTGTGCAAGTGGGGCAACTTATATTGATTTCCTACTTTGTCTTTCATAAGTTCAAACATAACTGCTTCTAATGTGATAAAGCTTATGTGCAACTTGTCGGGATCGTAGTTCTCGAATTCCTCTTCCACACCCTGTACCAGTTCCTGGATGTTTGTAGGTGACCTGCAGTTGGTTAGAGACTGGAGAGAGTTATGGAAGCAGAGGTCCAAACAATTTAACTCAGGGCTATTTGGGGGCTATTGTAGCAATCGGATGTCAAGATCAGTTTGTTCCACAGCTTCTCGAAAAGCTACATCATTGGGAAGGACATGAGGCTTTGCGTTATCCTGTTGGATGAATATTGTTGCTCCCTCATCATCATCAGGCCACTTATCCTGAATTGCCGGGATAACCTTATTGATTAGATAATCTCTGCACACAGGCCTAGTTACTTTCACTGATGTCAACACTTTTGTTCCCTTTGTTCTGTTCTGACTTGTCCGCTTCGCCTCAATCTCTTCGACGAATGCCCAAATGCCGATCTTCCCATCGAATGTTAGCTCCCCCTCATTGCTATATTGAGGCCTGGCAACAGCTGTTAGGAACATTACCTTCCCAATGTTGTGAGTGTTTGACACAGTGCGCTTCGATTCAGGTTCTCCTGGAAGTACATAGTAACTATTCTTCACTCTCGTCATGTCAAACCACTTTTAATCGATGTGAACCATATTCGTCATTGGTTTGAACATAGCCCGAGAAGTTGAGATCGAATTGTCATCGACCATGGACATACAAAATTTCAATCTCGCAAGCTTGTTCTCTAGCTTGAGGTGAGGCTTCACGGTGCTTGTGATGCGGTTGAGCTCATTCAACTGGAACCTCTTATGTAGGGTCGATCGGGCCACACCTAGAGACCGTGCCAAAGATCGAATTGTCCTTCTTTTATTCAGTGGGATTGTTGAGGTCCTCTCTAGATCCAGCTCCTTTCTCTTTCGGCCAGATCTTCCTGGCTTCTTGCTTGAGACATCTACTTCTTTGCCATCGGCAATTTTCTTTTTGGCGTCTTCCTAGATTCTTTCAACGGATCGTACACTTATGTCCAACAGGTTTGAGACTAGCAGCTTGTCGTCTGGTTGAACAGACCCATCTCTGAGCTCGATTACCAGCAAGGCGAAGTAAACACCATGCCTCTCCTTATCTGACAATTCTCTTCTCTTCTCTTGAAGTATCCAATTCATAACTTCATCCTCTTCCTCTTGAGCTTCATCCTCTTTCCCTTCATCTTCTTGAGGCATCCAATTCATAGCTTCATCATCTTCCTCTTGAGGCATCAAGTTCAAATCCATAGTTCCATTCTCTGCCACTTGAGGTTCCTCCTGTTTAGGGATCCAATTCAAATTAATACCTTCATCGTCTTCCTCTTGAGGCATCAAGTTCAAATCAATAGTTTCATGTTCTTCCTTTTGAGACATCAAGTTCAAATCCATAGTTATGTTTCCTGCCATCAATGACAAAAGATGAGTATACCATGGTACCATAACAAGAATATACACACACAAAATGAGTATGCAAGTCAAACAAGAAATGCATTTGCACTAGTCAAACAATTGATTAGATCATGATCATGAGTAGATATAAACAGTTTTAACACTTCATTTTAACTGAATTTTCAGATTATGATCATGAGTAGATATGATCATGAGTAGTTATTACTGGAGCCACCATACAAACCATATGCATGTCCAGATTAAACAAAAAGTATCATGTTCAAGCCAAATTTTGAAGATTGCAAATAACCATGACCATGATCAGCAGCAATTTTGAAAGCAAAATTCAGTAAACAAAAGTTAGCTGAATTTAAACACCTTCATTTGTTCTGTGGTTACATGATCATGTCCATTAATTTTCTAGGACAGGTATGACCAAACAATATTGCATAAGCAAGCTCTTAATTTAATATACTTCAGTTAAACCTTGTTGAATTTCTGCAATGTTTCTTGCAAATGGCAAACACCTAACTGAGTCAGTGTGACGCCCCCGATTTGACCGTACACTAATCATGCACGCAAATGTGTACGATCAAGGTCAGGGACTCACGGGAAGATATCACAACACAACTCTACAACATAAATAAGTCATACAAGCATCATAATACAAGCCAGGGGCCTCGAGGGCTCGAATACAATTGCTCGATCATAGACGAGTCAGCGGAAGCAACAATATCTGAGTACAGACATAAGTTAAACAAGTTTGCCTTAAGAAGGCTAGCACAAAAGTAGCAACGATCGAAAAGGCAAGGCCTCCTGCCTGGGACCTCCTAACTACTCCTCGAAGCCGAACTCCATGTAGAATCATCCTCGGGATCTCTAGCTCCTGGACTCCAGCATCTAGTTGCGTCAATCAGGTATAGAAAGGGGAAAAGAGGGAGAAAAGCAACCGTGAGTACTCATCCAAAGTACTCGCAAGCAAGGAGCTACACTACATATGCATGGGTATATGTGTAAAGGGGCATATCAGTGGACTGAACTGCAGAATGCCAGAATAAGAGGGGGATAGCTAGTCCTGTCGAAGACTACGCTTCTGGCCATCTCCATCTTGCAGCATGTAGAAGAGAGTAGATTGAAGTCCTCCAAGTAGCATCGCATAGCATAACCCTACCCGGCGATCCCCTCCTCATCGCCCTGTTAGAGAGCGATCACCGGGTTGTATCTGGCACTTGGAAGGGTGTATTTTATTAAGTATCCAGTTCTAGTTGTCATAAGGTCAAGGTACAACTCCGGGTTGTCCTTTTACCGAGGGACATGGCTATTCGAATAGATAAACTTCCCTGCAAGGGTGCACCACATAACCCAACACGCTCGATCCCATTTGGCCGGACACACTTTTCAGGGTCATGCCCGGCCGCGGAAGATCAACACGTCGCAGCCCCACCTAGGCTCAACAGAGAGGTCAACACGCCGGTCTAAATCCTATGCGCGCAGGGGTCTGGGCCCATCGCCCATTGCACACATGCACGTTGCGTACGCGGCCGGAAGCAGACCTAGCCTAGCAGGCGTTCCAGTCCAATCCGGCGCGCGCCGCTCCGTCGCTGACGTCAAGAAGAGCTTCGGCTGATACCACGACGTCGGGATACCCATAACTACTCCCGTGTAGATGGTTAGTGCGTATAAACCAAATGGCCAGACTCAGATCAAATACCAAGATCTCGTTAAGCGTGTTAAGTATCTGCAAACGCCGACCAGGGCCAGGCCCACCTCTCTCCTAGGTGGTCTCAACCTGCCCTGTCGCTCCGCCACAAAGTAACAGTCGGGGCCGTCAGGAACCCAGGCCCACCTCTACCGGGGTGGAGCCACCTGCCTTTCAGCCCCCTCATCAGAATCACTTGCGGGTACTCCTCGAGCCGACCCGACTTTAGTCACCACATGTGTCATGTATATAATGTATATAGTATATACCCATGATCACCTCCCGAAGTGATCACGGCCCAGTAGTATAGCATGGCAGACGGACAAGAGTGTAGGGCACTGATGGAACACTAGCATCCTATACTAAGCAGTAGGATAGCAGGTAAGGGTAACAACTGTAGCAACAATGACAGGCTATGCATCAGGATAGGATTAACGGAAAGCAGTAACATGCTACACTACTCTAATGCAAGCAGTATAGAGAAGAATAGACGATATCTGGTGATCAAGGGGGGGGGGGGCTTGCCTGGAAGCTCTGTTGTACAGGAAGAAGGGTCGTCGGTGACGTAGTCGTACTCAGCGGCATCAGCGCCGGTCTCGGGGTCTACCGGAGAAGAAGAGGGGGAAGAAACAGTAAATACGGAGCAAACAAAGCATCACAAAACATAACATGGCAATACGCGGTGCTAGGTATGCTCTAACGCGGTGGAAGGTGATACCGGCGAAGGGGGAAACATCCGGGAAAATATCCCCGGTGTTTCGCGTTTTCGGACAGATGAATCGGAGGGGAAAAGTTGCGAGTTTGCTATGCTAGGGATGTGTGGCGGACGAACGGGCTGCGTATCCGGATTCGTCTCCTCGTTCTGAGCAACTTTCATGTACAAAGTATTTTCATCCGAACTACGGATTATTTAATATTAATTTTCAAAGTTTTAAATGATTTTCTAATTTCTGGATTTAATTTAATTCGAAATTATATTAGTATTTAAATGCTATAGGTGCACAAGAAGTGTACCCAGAAGTGTGCACCTGAGGCCGACAGGTGGGGACAGTTGACTAAGTCAACTACCCAGTCAGCACCCAGTCAGCAGAGGCTGACAGGTGGACCCGAGGGTGCTGACGTAGCGCTCAGTAGGTCAACATTGACCAGTCAACTAGCAGGTGGGGACCACCTGACAGTGACACATGTATTTAGCAGGTATATATTTTAAAATTTCCCTAATTAGCTGGCAGGGCCCACATGTCATACACCAGTTTATTCATAGGTTTATTTTTAAACAGGGTTAGTTTAGTTGGTGGGCCCCTGGCGTCAGTGAGTGATTAGGGGGAAATTACTGGCTAATGATAGCCACGTCACCGGATTAGCGTCCGCGACGAGCTACAGAGCGGCGGCGGTGCTGGACCTCGCCGGAAACGGCGCACAGGGGGGCGTTCGTCGCGCGGGTGGGCTCCCTGGGATGGCCGCAGTGCGGCGCGTCCGGCTGTGGCGGTGGCGTTTTCTGCAGTGACGGGGCTTGGGTGGCGGCGGCGATGGTGGTGCGGGCATGGGGCGCGCAAGGGGAGGGGCGAGCGGCAGGCTGCGGCCGCTGGCTTGGCCGCGGTCGGAGGCAGAGCAGAGCGAGGGAAAGTAGGAGCAGGCCGGAGCGAGCGGGTGCGAGGAGTGAGAGGCGACGGCGCGGGGCGAGGCCACGGCGGGCACGGGCCTCGGCGACCAGAGCGGGGGGAGGCGCGCGTGGCGCCTGGTGCGGTGGTGCGCGTGCGCGCGGCGAGGGGCACGACGGGCGGCGCGGTGAACGCAGGGGAAAGAGGAGGAGGGAAATGGGGGGAGGCTCACAGCGTTGCCGAGAAGGGGGCCGGCGTGGCTTGAGGACCCGAGTCGGGGAGGGAGACGAGGAGGCGACGCGAGGTCCGGCGACGGTGAGGTCTTCGGGCGGCAGTGGTGGCGTACGACGGCCCGAGGAGGAAGCCCAGCACGGGGCAGCGTCGTGGGGGCGTTTTGGCTCGTACGTGTGGTCGGGGGCGAGGAAGTGGTCGACGACGAGGCGTGCGACGAGCTCCTAGGCGGTGGGGCGCATGGTGGTCGTGATGGAACGAGGGATGTCGAGGTCGGGCGCTCCGCCCAGATCTAGAACGGGGAAGGAGGAGGAGAGGCGTGTGAGGAGTGGGGATCGTGGGGGGGGGGAGGATTAGGTTACGGTGGGGGGTAGCGGGGCCTTAGTAGGCCAGGCGAGCGGGACGGTCGGCTGGGCCGGCCGGCTGGGCCGAGGCCCAGCAAAAAAGGGGGGTCTTCTGTTTAATTTAGTTTTACTTTTATTTTCTCTTTTATTTACTTTATTTCTTTTCTGTTTCTTTTAGTTGTTGTTTATTCTAGTGTTGACAATATACCAAAGTGGCACCTAAATTGATGTCACGAATTATGCCACTGCCACATTAATTTTGCTACCCAATGTAAAATAGTTTCGTAATTAATTATTATTTAAAAGTATGTAAATAATAGTTTTCGCTACTGTTTTATTCGTCTTAGAGTATTTAAGCATTCTATAAAAGTGTGGCTTCTCCACCATAATTACCTATGCAATATTTGATCCATTCCGAACATTTTAGTTTTAATATTGGAAAAAAAATTGTTTGCTTGATTTTGAATTTGAATCGATTTCGAACTAACGCGAGATTAGCAATAGTACTCGAAGCGACGTGGCATCATTAGCAGAGAATTACTGTAGCTTAATTATCCGGGCGTCACAGTCAGCCCATTTTATGACTGCATTCGTCTATTGCCACTATTCTTAGCACACCACACCAGAGCCAGGAATAGGAGGAATCATTGGGCATTAAGATGGTTTCCAAAACTTAAATTTGGTGACTGGTATATTCTGTGACAACTCAACTTAACCGTGTCATCTCTGAAAGATGTGTTCTTCAGACTGAACACAGTCTGCCTGCCTGCTTGCCTGACTTACTAACTGGAGGGGTGTTCCACAGTTGGTCGAAAGAAGCATACTGAAGATGGAGTACTAAAATGGGGTTCCATATTGAGTGTTGTATACATCAACCGGAGGCTTAATGTGCTTTGCGTCTTCCTGTTTTGAACCTAGATTGATTCGGCCATAAAAGAGGGTTGTGAGATCTTGAAGATGGTGGTGACCATGTAACCACAGACCAAGAGTAAGGCCTCTCTTTTGTAGACATGGTTTCCACTGTCTTCAAGGAATGTGTTTTTTGCTTTCCTTATCGGATTTACTCTAGTGTGCTAGCTGCTCTAGAGATTTTTTGCTTTCAAATGTTTCTACAAATTGTAGACATCTCAAGACTTGCTAAATTAATTCAAATGTTCTACAGATATTCACTGTAATTGTAGACATCATAAGCAGAAGTATTTTTCTCCAATTGAAGTTTTACATCATCATCACACAGTTTTACTGTACCTTCTTCAGGGTGCAGAGTAGCAGCAACAGCAGCACGGGCAGGGTCAAGGAGCAGCAGCACGGGCAGCTCAGTGGAGCAGCAGCAGCACGGGCAGGGTCAGTGGAGCAGCAGCGGTACAGGCAGGGTCAGTGGAGCAGCAGCAACACGGGTAGAGACCACCGGCGACAGGGGAGAAGCAGCCGCACAGGTGCGTGGGCAGGGAGAAGGAGCGGCACAGGTGCACGGGCGTGGAAGATCGACGAGGCCGCGCTGGAGATCGAGGATCACGTGCGCGAGCTCCTGGTCCACCGGATTGTGGAGTCAAGCTCCGGCGACGCCGGTAGGGGATCACGGCGGCGCACGTGCCGGAGCTCAAGGAGGATGCGCGGGAGCACGAGGAGGACGTGCGCGGGCTTGAGGAGGATGCGGGGGAGCTCGAGGAGGGACGCGCGCGGCAGGAGATTCCGGCGAAGCCCACAGGCAGCGGGAGGGGACCACGGCGGCGCAGGTCTAGGCTGCGGCGGCGGAGGTAATTGGCGACGACGGCGAGAGCAGGTACTTGGCTACGGCGGAGGAGCTCAGCTGGGCTCGCCAGCCCCTGGCAGATCACACAGCTGGGCGGCACCGGCCCTTGGCGACATGCAGGTGACGAGCGGAGGAAGAAGACAGGGCAGAGGGACTTGTTTGAAACAATTTTGAAACCACGAGGTTTTTTTTTTGCAAAATTACTAGTGAACTACGCCCGCGACATGTTTTTCGGGACGGAGGGAGTACTTTGAACGAGGCCACCCCCGACCTCGACTGAGCAACACACGCGCGCAGCACCACGTACGGTCCCAGGCGGATGACCACCACACCGAGCACATCTTTGCCGTGGGGGATCGTGTCCTCAAAGCTGCAGTCGTAAGACCGGTCCACCGTAAACGAACCACCCGGGACCAAAACTAGCGTGAGTTCTTTGGTCCCTTCGGCATCGAGCAGAAGGTGGGAAGTCTGGCATACAAGCTCACACTGCCACCGGAAATCGAGCAGAAGGTGGGAACTCTGGCGTACAACCTCGCACTGCCACGGGACAGCCGTATCCACCTGGTATTCTGTCTCCCGGCATTCGCGCCTGATTACACGCTCGTCTTCTCCGAGCTTCCACGGGCCCCTGATTTGACAGAAACTACCATGCTTCCGGAGGCGATTTTGAATCACCGTATGGTCAAGAGGGGTACCTCCGCCATGGTCCAACTCACAGTACACTGGTCTTCACTCCGAAGACAACGAGGTGCTTCGCCAGCTGTTCCCATCGGCGCCAACATGGGATGGGGCTCCTCAGCGGTTCCCATCAGCGCCAATCTGGGATGGGGTTCCTTCTCGAGACGAGGGCAATGTCAAGCTCGCACTTCAAAGTCAAGCACAGATCCACACCCCATACGGGTCATCACACTTCCACGGTGTGGTTAAAATCACACGCTTCTACAACAAAACCTGTCTAAGGTAGGAACATCAGAGGACAATGAATCACCAAAAAAAAAACACTCGAACCCATGGAACATTCTCGCTCCAACAAACCACTTGCTTCTGGGGTACCTGGGCACAAGGAACAAGGGAAGAAATACTATTCTCTTTTGTCCTCTTCAGCCTCATCATCTTCCAAGCTGAAAGCACTGCTAACACCAGCATTTCTGTCTTTGTCAATCTTTACCATCCCTACATCACCATCAGACCCCTTTGTCAGAGACTGAGACTCCTCCTCATCGTCGACAGCTTCGCCTGAATATGCATACCTGGACAAAGGAATCATGTGTTAGTTTGAGAGTAACTCCTAGTTAACCGTTTTTTTATGACCTACACCCTCGGCTCCTAAACATAAGATGTTTTGGCAGTTCAATTTAAACTGCCAAAACGTCTTACATTTATAAACAGAGGTAGTGCTTAAACAACCTAGACTATGCCTCTTATACGTAGTGAACACCTAGATTATGCCTCTTATACGTAGTAAACACCTAGATTATGCCTCTTACAAGGCTCCAGACCATTGAAGAAACAAAATATCTACCTTTGTGAGCTTTGAGAAGGTGCCCACAAATAACATATCACAATAAGCAAAACAAATGCAAGAACGTCCCAGAAGGCTGTAATGATCCAAGCACTCTGCCATCTCTCACTAAAGGGATCTGTTGCTTTGAAATAGACCTGCAAAATGAAGCCATGATAAGACGACAGGTACCAAAAATCAAAGCAAAGACCTTCATATTAATTAAGATAGCTTAATGACTGTTGATCAATGATCAGCTAGAAGAACTCACTTTGCAAACAGGCCATAATGAAAATTTTGTCTCTCCAGTTCATGATAATACTTGGCACAAACAACGCCAGAAAATGGTGGAAGATAATAGAGGCTCATAAATTTGCATATTCTCAACTAATCTATCAGCCTATGAACAATGCCACATGCATGTGATGAGGATCAAAACTGCATACTGCCCATCAATCTATTTCATTTCATGCCTTTGGCAGCCAGAGTAATAAGCATATACGAGTGAAAGCTCATTCATTTAGACACAGATTAAAAAGAGTCAACAGAAAAAAAGAACATCAAAGTTAACACCAAGGAGACATGTTGATATACAATACCTATCACAATCTTGAATTATTAAACTAATCTTTCTTCTACAACTTATCGAGTGTCTTATAAGACTAATGACGTGTGGTACATATTATTCAAAATTTGCAATCCTGGCAAACATTTGAACTTCCTAAACATAGAGTTACAATTTTAGACAACTGATGTTCGGATTTGGAAACCAAGGGCCTGTCCGGATCTCCTCTGGCTCCACGCTCCGCGAACTCCATGCGCGGACCCGGGCCAAACGACCTAGCTCCAAGAAGCCAGCTTCGAGAAGATGTCCTGGGCTGCAGTGTAATTTGGAGGAGTCGGAGAAGCTGGGAAATCCCAGCACCACGAGAGTTGATGGAACGCCTCCCTCACACCGCCAAGCGGAAAATGGACGGTTCGGTAAATTTCAGCGAAATTATGCTGGACTACCACTAAAGTGGTCAAGCCGGCCTCACCCCACTCAACCAGCCTCCTGTTTGTCACTCCAGGCCGCTGCTGCCATCCCGCAACCTCAACAGCGCCCAGCCGCCACCCCGCCCACTTCCTCCTCCTCGGGTGCAGCCAGATCCAGCGGCACGCCTAACCCCACCAGCCAATCACAGCACGAGCATCATCATCAAACCACTGAGTGTAATCATCAAACCGCTGAGGTGTAAGCAGACAGCGCCTCATGGTAAGTGGGAAGAGCCTCCTCATAGGCCAAGACCTGCTGGTCGTAAGCACGAACCGCAGCCTCATCAGCAAGCTTAGCTGCATCCTTAGCAGCCCAAGGAACATCCACAGCAAGAGACGGTGGCGTCCGTGGAGTAGGAGCCACAAGAGGAACCAAGCATGGCGGATAGGGGACCTCGCCAAAAAGAACACCCCAGAGACGAACGCATATGGATGTCCATAAAGGCAACGAACTCGGTGTAGTTAGTACCCTAAAAAATCATCTGGCAAGGATGGTGACATAGCCCGACAATGTAGACATCCTTTTCTTTATCCTCAACCAATTCAAGGCAAAATAACGAGTGAGGAAGCAGCCACCCGAGCAAGGAGGCCCGACTCAGCCCAGCCAAATGAGCTAGGAAGCATCAAACGCCGGGCAACAAAATCCGGAGGAAGGCGGGTGGGCTCCTTGGGGGGGGGGGGGGGGGGGGAGGGGACAGCGAAATCAGGCGGTTTCTGGGCAGGATCCGACGGGGTGGGGATGACCCGACGGGATACGGCACGAGACGACTAAACAGGCAGGATACGGCGGGCGGCAGGTGGAGTTGACTAGGGTGGCAGGATCCGACGAGGTGGAGATGACCCGGCGGCAACCTCCAAGGCAGCGTAATCCAGCAGGGAATCAGTGGGGCGAAGCAAAAGCCGTCCGGACGAGCAGACGGGGCAGCGGCGACCAGACGGTGTGAGCTGAGCAGCACGCAAACATGCGGGTTGAGAAAAACAGCGATGGCTGGCCAATGGACGGTCGGAAAAACAAAAGGCAGCGGCGGCGCGAGATCATATCGCGAAAGCACGAGCATGAGTTGAGTTGCACACGGGCTCTAAAACCATGTTAAGAAATATGCAACTTTCTTCCTGGGGCTAAGGACCAATATATATATTGTACATGTACTCCCTCCGTCCCAAAATAAGTGTCTTAACCTTAGTACAACTTTGTACTTAAGTTAGTACAAAGTTGAGACACTTATTTTGCAACGGAGGGAGTAGTAAATATACAGGAAGGCCTTATACATAGGGAAAATACACAGGCTATACGTGGAGCATAATATAACTCTAACAGTCGTGACCAATGAGATCGAGGCGCCCCACTTATCAGGAAAATATTTAAACGAATTACGTAAAACAATTTGTACTCCAAATTTTTCTTAATAAAACAACCTATACTTTCCTAATACTGACTGCCGATTCCTATACATACACAACTAGGACTCTCCATAAGGGACTACTGCTTTTAATTAATTATATATATATATACACACGCACATATAGGGAAAATGCATCCTACTACCGGGTATAGTTACACCCATGTCTCATATACTACCATGTGGTAGTATATACACTACTTTATTATTTTTAGTATGTTCATATACTATATCTAAGATACTCCAAAGTGAGTTATATGAAAAAATTGCAAGTGAGCCCATAGTTTTTATTTTATTTGTGAAATACATACATATTTCTATGTAAAATAAAGTATGCTCAAAATATGGTACATACTACCAAAAAAGTAGTATATATACAACTAAACACTTATATACTACATACTACACGTACATACACTCTGATATGATAGATACTACCTAGAACGTCCGAAACAAAAGTGGGAGCAACTACACCCGGTAGTAGGGAAAATTTGTCTTTTCCTGCCAAGCATAGTGCTTCGTCCAACCTTTCATCCTTTTCCTGAGCATCATTCCTTGAAAACCACCTTAACTGTCCTACCTTTTATTGACTTATCAAATATACTTGTGTTTTCTTTGGTAAGCTATTAAGTGATTACAATATAAATCCTAAAATATATTTAGGTACGATAAATCACCGGTAGGATCTGATAAACATTTATACAATCACACTAATATGTACATGTAAATCACAGGCTAACATACTAGAATATTTATACCCAATAGCAACGCGCTGGCAATTATCTAGTTATACATTAAAAAACTTAAAACCCTTCCCCGTTCCGCTTGTTTTCGTCCAATCCTATTGATTCTAGGGTTTCCCCGTCCGCCATCCGCACAGAAAAATCCCCCAAAGCCACGTACCCATGATAAAACCGACAAAATCGTCGAGCACACGTCTCAAATTGTTATGATCTCTCCAATTGTTAGGATCATGGGACGACTTGGTCTCCCTTCCTCCCTATCCATACCCTAAGGAACTTTGATCTGATACATTGGCCCCTCTCCCATGGTCATCGCCGCCGGCAAGCAATGCGTACAAGCATGTCGGTTCCTCGACATGGAGTTCTCTCGACGCGGCCCTTCCGCTCTCTCTCTCGACCACACCATCAAACATCTAGTCCGGCGTAGTATGCACACGAGTTCCTCGTTTGCTCCTCTACACGTGAGGCTGGATCAGTATTTCATCGCCACTGAAACAGAAGAATCCCTTGCCTTCTCAGCTCAGCCCGAAACACATCTACCTCTCTCATTTCTCTTCGCTGCGGCAAGCATTGGTGGGCGACAGGCAGGCATCACAGACAATGGGCTTCGTAGAACTCTCCCCTTGCAGTCGCCTAACTGAACAAGAGCCGCATCCATGGGGAAGCAGGAGGTCGTGGCAGCAGCTTGACAAAGAAATAAGCAGGCAGAGGATGGTCGATTCAAGTAGGGAAGAGGAAGTCAAAGGCAATAGCTTAAGAGAATAACGGGGAAGAGGATGGCCGACGTGTAAGCCTGGCCGCCGAGCAAAGAATAAGGTGCAAGTTTCTGTTGTCCGACCACTCCAGTGCTCTAGCCATATGTGAACTGCTTCTCATTAGTAAGATGTATGTATGTGCTCACACTGGATCTATCTGTATTTTATGTGCAGACCATCAATGCTAAATAAGCATTTGTAATAGGTGTTGCATAGTTTGGAGCTTCGATATGTACATCTGGGCTAGCTACTTATGCTATGGTGCTTTCTTAAAAGATGAACTGCCAATGTATTGCTGCATCGGCTACATCTGTCTTCGATAACCATACATTACTACATGTACATTGTAGATGGTCAAAAAGATGTATAGTTGGAAAAATACATTACATGGGCTGTTATATTTGCTTACCTAAAGAACAAATTTATTTTTATGCAAGATAATCACCCTTTATAAGCAAGAGGTTATATGAACCATATACTTCCATCCCATCCCTCTAACCAAACACTATGATTATACCATTCCGGTATATCTAATTATTAACTTTAGTTGTGTAAGGTGATACCTGGAGAGAGTGGTGTCCCTCAACATAAGCTTGTGGTGGCTCACTTCTGCTTTCGGATTTGTGTCCAGCAGGATAAGCGTGCCAAAGTCACCAGAACGAAGTGGTGGAAGCTCAAGGGAGAGGCAGCTGAGGCTTCTAATAAGAGGGTGGTTATTAAGGAGGGCCGTTGGGAGGGAGGAGGTGATGCAAACAATATATGGATGAAGATGGTGACTTGCATTCGTAAGGTGGCTTCAAAGGAGTTTGTTGTACATAAAGGCGATGGAACGATGATGTCTAGAAGGAAATTAAGGAGAAGAAAGACTATTTCAGACGCTACACCTGGATTGGAGTGCAGACAACATAGAGAAGTACAAGGTGGCAAAGAAGGCCGCAAAGCAAGCTCTGAGTGAAGCAAGGGGTCGGGTGTATGACCTCTACCAGCGTGACACGAAGGAAGGCGAAAGGGACATCTATAAGACGGCCAAGGTCCGAGAGAGGAAGACAAGGGATGTCAACCAAGTCAAATGCATCAATGACGGCGCAGATCAACTCCTAGTGAAGGACGAGGAGATCAAGCATAGATAGTGTGAGTACTTCAACAGGTTGTTCAATGGAGAGAATGAGAGCTCAACCATTGAGCTGCACGACTCCTTTGATAATATCAGCATGCGTTTTGTGCAACGAATCCAGGAGTCTGAGGTCAGAGAGGCTTCAAAAGGATGAAAGGAGGCAAGGCGATGGGCCCTGGTTATACCCCCATTGAGATGTGGAGAGGCCTCAGAGACATGGCGATAGTATGGCTAACTAGGCTTTTCAATCGCATTTTTCAGGAAACAAGATGCCAGAAAAATGGAGGCAGGGTATCTTAGTACCAATCTTCAAGAACAAGGGGGGTGTTCAAAGTTGTACTAACAACTGTGGAATTAAGCTGGTGAGCAATACACTGAAGCTATGGGAGTCATTGAGCATCTCTTAAGAGGAATGACAAGCGTGACAAAATTTCAGTTTATTTCATGCCTGGGAGGTCGACCATGGAAGTCATTTTCTTGATACGGCAACTTAGGAGAGATACAGGGAGGAAAAGAAGGACATGCATCTGATGTTCATTAACTTGGAGAAGGCCTACAATAAGATACCACAAAATGTCATGTGTTGGGCCTTGGAGAAACACAAAGCCCAACAAGTACATTACTCATCAAGGACATGTACGATAATGTCGTGACAAGTGTCCGTACAAGTGATGGCGCCACTGATGACTTTCCTATTAAAATAGAACTGCACCAAAGGGTGAGGTTTGAGCCCTTATCCTTTTGCCTTGGTGATGGATGAGTTCACAAGGGATATTAGAGCCACCGATACCATTTTTTACATGTCTTTGATGTTTATCTAAGCATGCCATGATTGATGCATGTTCGTGCATTGAGTGTGATAGGTTGTCCTGGTGTACAGATATGAGGATGCCGCAGTCCATCTGCGGAAGCGGCGCAACAAAGCGCGTGAAATGCTTCTAGTTCCTTGCTATATCTTGTGATCCCCACACCTACGAAGGATGGGACATCACACAAAGACATATTGGCAGCGATATTTCCTAAGAAGGCAAATACAGACAACATTTTGTTGTGTTCGAGAAAAAAGATACTTCCTAAGAATCACATTAGGGCATAGCCAATGCATAGCCTCAGGGTGATGCCTCGCATGCCATGTAGGATCAGATATCAGGAAAAGTAGGTTCGGATGGGGAGGCGGGATCCTCTGCAACAGGCGGGTGCTTGGAGAGAAAATGTGTGGTCCGATGTAAAAAGCTAAAAAAGTTGAGGTGGAGAGTAGAGATGCAAGTGTACTAGAGTCTTTATTTTCTATTCCTTGATGAGGCCCACTAGTGGTAGTTTACATTGGGGAGAAAAAATCAATGTAGGTGCCTCAAACCACTTTTTCTCATGGGGCATCTATATCCATATGCCACCATAGTTCATGCCCTTAATGAAGTAAATATTTAATCGAATTATGAAGTACAGTCTGAAGCTGTGACAATTTTTATTGTCCATGTATATAATGGGATTTACGCACCTCATAGCCAATCCAGACAACTGAACCTATGACAGAGACCGCCAGTGCATTTGTAAACTTTCTGTATATATCCAATTTCACAGAACTCCTCCTTGCCTGATGAATAAGAAAAGAAAGCTTCAGTATCAACACAATATACAGCTTTCTAAATCAGGATCCAACATGCTTGCTAATAAACTTTCAAACAATTAATAAACTATCCTTCTTGCCCTCTTTCTAGACAGACTTATTCCAGAATCGACTCCTCGTGGTGAACCCACGTTAAGCCATATCACCCCTTAAATAATCCATGAAAAAAATTAGGAACTCAGATGGTTTAAGAAATAAACTATTACACATGGGCGGCCCATAACTGGGGGTTTCTAGCATACCAATCACTAACTAGACCTAAGTTTGATGTCTCCTCATGGAATTGCTAGTGCAACACTTTCCTTTTACCAGGATGCTAGAGCAATAATTGAGTAACCAGTAGTTTTCACAAACCAAACAGCAGAATAACATAATATGACTTTACCATTACAACATAAAAATAAATGCTTTAAACATTACAACAAATGTTCCTCACCTGTAGTTTCTCGAGAGTGCGGGAAAGAGAAGTGAAAATCCAAAGTATGAGAAAAGCATCCAAAAATGCATCAGGAAGGACAAGGAAAAGCTTTGCTTTGCCTGAAATGTCATTAATTGTTCCAACATTTTCTGAAATATCCAGTAATTCAGAAGCCAGGAAATACGTAAGCCCAAGGAGTAAAACCTTAGAGGTGAGCCCTCCTAGAGTTGGGCGAACAACACCGTATCCCATGGATATAGAAAGGATCAGTAGACGGGAAATTGTTTTTCTGATAGCGCCAACAGTTACAACCCAAGTTGTAATTCCGACAGGTCGTACACCGCTGCTGTTGAAGTTTAAGTACTCAAAGTACCATAGTGTCATCTCAAACAGTCCAAGAGCAATTACTAGTGTGATCCAATTCTGTATTGGCAGTATATCCCTCCAAAACCTTATGTAATTGCTAAACCAGACAACCATGACTAACAGATATGCCAGCGACATGAAAACATAAAATCTCATCAGAGGTGCCATTCGTCCCGGTAGGTACCCCCCAGGATTTCTCCAGATTGTCTTCCCACTCATAGCAAGGCCCCTTACTTTTGGATCACAAGAAATGAAGAACAAGTTGTACATGCCTGTCTTTGTAATGTGAACTTCCTCGTCATCCAACTTCACTGAAAGGTGATTAGCACTGAAGTGTGTATCTACCACGACAGGCCAATCTGGATCATCAGAAGATGGCCTCCTGATTACTTCACCTTGTTTGCAGCCCTCTAGTTTAGCAAGGTCAGGGGTGCAACAAATGGACCTCTGTCCACCATAGGCAGAACCCCCAATGTTATCCCTGTCAGCTGCTTCAAATAAAATAGCTTGCACCAAGCCTGTACTATGTGCCATTTTTGCATGTGATTCTGCCGATTCTGCGTTCCTCCAGAAAGTAACATTCACAAACCTGTAACAACATCCAGAAAGTAACATTCACAATCCTGTAACAATATCCAGCCATCTAGTTAACAACAAATTCCAAACCACTCCGCTTATCGAAAGAGCATACTACACTTGATTAGTAAGCTCACATCTACAAGTTTCAAAGCAGTTTACAAGCATATTGATAATCCAGAGAAGAAAAGAGTTAAAACACTGAAACAGAAAGAAAACTGTCAGTAAAAGTGCATACTTCATCATGTTCATCTCACCAACATCATCTCAAATACGACACAGGCCAACACACGCATCAATAACTCTCGAATTTTGTGTAATGAACTGAAAATTACAATCGGCGAGAAGAATGTGGGTTGCAGGCATGCAGCTTGGAACTATTAGCAATCCAAAATTTCCTTGAGGCGCATGGGAGCAAGCTAAAATGCTTAATCCACGAGAAACCACGTCAAACTCGAATTAAATGTTAGTGAGCAAGCAAAGCAATGATAGAGCCGCTATTCACAGCCCGTCCAAACGCAACGCATCACACAGAAAAGCACATACCTACGCACCGCAGCAGTTTCCCGAAGAAGAAACAACAGCCATCGGGGTCCACTAACACATGACGAGGAATGGGGGGGAGGGGGGGGGGGGGGGGGGGGGTAGCCCTGGCCTTACTTGATGAAGGAGGAGTCGGGGGCGGCGAGATCGGCCCCGTCGGCGACGATGCCCTCGCTGCCGCCGGAGAGGAGGAAAGCGTTGCCCACCTCGCGGAACGACTCGCGGCCGTAGGTGTGGATCGACGCCTCCGCACGGCCCCACCACCCGCCGCCGGCGGCAAGCACGAGGGCCGCCAAGAGCGCGCCGAGGCGGAGGGGGTGGGGATTCATGGGAGGCGCCAGAGATCTCGGGACGAGGTCGAGCGGCGTGTGGGTGTGGGGCGGTGGTGGTAGATTGGTCACTCCGTTGTAGCTGCACTGCTACTTCTAACCGGAAGCAGGCGGCGTGGGGATAATTGATTATAACCCCCGGTTCGTGTGCCTTAATCCCCTTTCTTTGTCTGCCCTTGTAAGACTAGTCATAATGGATAATAACTTACACTAATGGGGTGTTTGGTTCCAGGGATTTTTTTATGTTTGAACTAGAAAAAGTCCCTAGTAAACCAAACAGGGTGGGACTTTTTTGGGACTTTTTGCTAAAAGTCCTTAGAAGCACCTCCTTGGGAGTCTTTTTTAAAAAGTCCCATAACATGCATATCTCTATTCCTAATATCTGAGTTATTCGGATTGCGTTCACGATTTATTTTTGTCCCACCACTTTCGTCCGATTTTTGTTAGTCTGGTTTTTTCGTCACACCTCTCCCGCTACAGAACGAAAGAAAAAAATGTATGCCGCCGCGATAGGAAACCCACACGCACGTACGCACGCACGCACGCAACAGCCTCATCCTCCCATGATCGCCCCCAATGCCGCCTGCAGGCCATGCCGGTCGCCCACCAGATTCCTTGCCGATCCTTCTACACGCGGCACCGCCTCCCTTGCAAGGACGCCCCGCCATGAGTCTCCATCAGTGCCACGACTGTCGCAGCCTCCCCACCTGCCGACGCTCCAGATCCGGTCGTAGTTGACCCCCTCTACATCAGTGATCGGTCAAGGTAGGGGGTGTGGCGCTATCCATCTTCCCGCGTGTATGGCGGCCGGTGCCCGTGTCCGTGTATCCCGGCCAAGGGTGTCCTTGAGATCCGTTGATCCATGGTCAGATCTCGAGGAGAGGGGGCGTGCGGCGGTTGCCGCCGTCGGTGGCTGCACTTGAAGGTCTCCGTCGCTTGCTCCAACCAAATCCAGCCAAACCCGTCCTATGGTGGTCCACGTGCATCTGGACGGACGCAACGGCTCGGCCACCCCTGTCCTTGGTCTTCGTCCACCACACCATCCCATTACGGTAATAAATCTCAAGCCATGCCCTTTTCCTTGAGATGAACTACAAGACTTCTGTTCTGTTATATCTTGGTGAATGTCTCGCCAATTGCCATACAGATACATGTGTGCTTCTCCTGTCGTGCATGTGCTGGGTCAGCTGCTGCTACCCGGGCTCACATGACCACGTGGAGGAAGGAGCTGTGCAAGGAATCACTGCCAAAAGACTGAAGACGAGTTTGAAGAGTCCTGGATTCCAGGCCATGTTCCGTAAGGAAGAAGCAACGCGAGCTAGCCGAGGATTCAGATTGACAGGCGCTTTGATTCTCGTTGATTCATTATTTTGACCGACCCAAGCAGCGCCGGCGCTCACGGAGGAGAACCTGATGTTCCTAGAGGCCTGACGTGCGGTCGATCACACTTACTACAACAAGTCTTCCAACAGGTGGAGCTGGTTCAGGTACCACAAGCACCCTCCATGACAAGCAGGTTCTAGTTGTGCGAAGTTTGTCTGTTACTGCTATCCATACTGCGCCATAGCAAAATAGGTTTATCTGATGCCTCAACTGCCTTCTGCCAGTCACCCATTTTTATTTAGCGTTGGTCTAGGGAATTTTTGGAGTTGTTGTGTGTACCTTCATGTTTTTACTTGTGAAATGTCTTCATGTTTTTTAGATTACATAAATTTTTGAAAGCTGGATTTTTGTATGTCTTAGTTTCTACATTTGTGAAACTGAAAGCTATTATCATGGGACAGAAAAATAAACTTCTTCTGTTACTATTGTGTGTTTAATCTCTCCGTCCCAAAATTTAGCACAACTTCAGCGGCACTTATTTTGGGAGGGAGGGAGTAGTTATTTCCCACAAACATTGCTATTTGAGTCTGAGAATCTAAATCATCTTCTAAGGTTCTGACAAACTCTAATCATCACCTTTATGAATATGTTAAACAAATGAAGGATGTTATTAAGATTTTCTTATCTTGTCTTTTTTAGTTCACTGTTTGCAGCCTCACGAATTTCGGCGGCCCCGACATTTATGTTCCAAAAATTACAGTTAGCTGCTCAATGGAAAACCTTACGTGAAGTAATAGAACTAAACACTAATATTATGACTATAGGGTTGCTAGATAACTGATCAACAATACTGTCAACTAGGTATGTATTTTTCCCTAGATTAAAGACAAGTAGGCTTCCTCCTCCCTGCAGCTTAAGCCATTTAGTTCATATTGATATTTTAGAGCCTAGAGAAGATAACTAAATGTTTATTGGGAAATGTTTTAAATGGAGGGATATCCTATAACCTGTATTTGACACTATAATACGAGTCTGCAAATCATTCAAGGATCAAATATTATTGTCCGTTTCTACCACATAATGGTTGCTTTTATTGTTCGAAATTTGTATTAGTAGTTGATATAGTGATTAGATCAACCTTGCAGTACTAATGGGCTCCTTTTAGCCTTGCTTATATGGTCAGCTTTTGGAAATTAATTGATCATGTTTTCCTCTTTTGGATCAGAACACTATAAATAAGATATGTCTAAGCTGAGAGTGGTTTTAGATCTGAGCTTCACACTAGAAAGGCTGCAATCCCCTTCTAGATATACATCTTTATCCTATATGTTTCTTCATAATTCTTATGAACTTTAGTAGAATAGAGAGTTTTTAAGCCTTTAAATTAGCATGTATGGACATTTGATTGAGTCAAGTCGCCCTTTTAGTTGAAAGAGGAAGCATAGTAAATGCATTTTTTGTGTCTTCTACTCGGCTAGACTTGCTCAATCGTAACTTGATGATTTTCTAGGATTTGACACATCTCCACTTGCAAGGCTACAACAAGATTTAGTCCTTAGATTGATTAATTACACACATGTACAAGAAAATATATCACTTGAATTGTTTGATTTGCATCGAGGAGAATGCCGACATAGCATCAGAGCACGCGCACAGCTTTATAGTGTACATAACCAAACCGTTGGCGCGCATGTTGAGACCATGAGCCCACGTGGGACCTCCAAAGAACCTGAAAATCACCGACATTGCCAGCAAGGTCGTTGTGAATTAAAGGTATGTACAACTTTCATTGCCGCTTGCGTATATTTTCTCTGAGGATGACCATAATTGTTTCATGCCACCTGATGTTCTTCAGTAGTGATTTAATCAATCCAGGGATGTTGTAAATTGACACGCTTGAACCACATGCTTCGAGAGACGATGTCGTTGACTTCGGCAACGATGAGCAAGGTGGCGAATACCAGCCAGAGCAAGCAGAGCCTTGGCAGGCTCTAAGAGTGGGAGATCTTCTAGCACCAGTCGATGGCCAGATCGTCAATCATGTAAGGTATGGGGGCATACAATACATGACTATGTTTTCTGTATTCGTCCGTTCTTCTCAATCATGTATGACTAGGCAAGTACTTTTTTCTATATTGCAATATTGATAAAAATATAAGAAGACGCCAATAATTCAACACATGCAACTTCCACCGTACAAAAGATTCATATATTTGAGCAGTCAAACTTTAACAATATCTGCAAACAACACTCATGTACTCAATCTCATGCCTTTGCATTTAAAGACATTATAACTGTGCACTCTAGGAAGCCTCTCACGCATTCATGATTTCTGGCCGTTCGATCTTGCCTATGGACTCTGCTGGCCGTCAGATGTAGGTTTCTAATCCCGCACAACCCTGCACACTCGGCTGGGCTACTACTCCCGTAGCAAAAACGCAGGCACCTCGTTGATTGGGCCTGCTACAAGGAGCCTGTTACTGCCCCTCTGCATGGGCTAGCCCATCTAACGCTCGGTCGAGGTCGCTGTCCCCCCAGTACCCGGGTGATCCGAAGAGGCAGCGACGACACGGCGGCGCCGCCCCACGTTCTTCCTTCCTATCGATCATGGTGGAGGTCCGTTACTGCCGGGTGTCGGCTCACCTCCTTCTGCTTTTTTCCGTGAGCCCTACTCATTCTTTCTGTGCTTGCTAATCTCCTTTACCGTGCATGCTTCTAACAGATCCATTGCCACTGTGAAGCCCAACTCGTGAGCGAGCGTCGGAGGTCGAGGAAGAAGAGAAGAGGGGGAGAGGGGCACTCCCATTTTAGGACACGCTGCTGTGTAAATGGAGATAACTGCTACCATCCCTTGCTCTAGCCCTGCCCTGCACGGCACTACGGCAGCCGCGGGCTCTCCCATCCATGGTGGCTGCCCATCAGACCTCCTCTTCCTTGCCGGCGTGCTGAACTGACTTGTGGGTTGCTGCGTGACGGGTGAGACTCCTTGTTGGATGTGATATATTTCTTCTACTAGATCATTGCTGGCACGTGTTGCCGCACCCGTCCTTTTTTTTACTATAGTATGAAGTGCTAGGAATTTATGTAAAAACATGGAGTTGTTTATCAGCAATTTTTTTGTTTTCTTTCCAAACTTGAGTCCATAATGAATGTTTAATCATTTTCAATGGGTTGGTTATGCACCTTATTTGTAGATACTTGGAAGACATGCTAATATTTGTAATATAAATATGAACAATAGGAAACTGATAGACACAGTGCATATTTCTCAATCTAACGCTGGATGTATCCAAATGGTCGGTGTGCTAGCCGGTATCAGGCAAAACTGGATCTTAAAAACAACTATATCTAAAGGAAATCGTTTACAACACCCACTATCATTGTTTAATTCAACTATAATAAAACAAAATCACAAAATACAAATCAAACTGACGGCAAATTAGCATAGGTACTTCCCCAGGCAAATTTGACAATTTTGACCTCGGGACGAAATCAATTCACAGAATGAACTGCCCGTGAAACTATTTCACTCCCCTGACCTTTTTGTGCAGCGCCCGCCACGCCGGCGCCACACCCAACGGTGCAGCGCCTAGCTCGGGGGCGTTGCACTCTAGTCCACCGTGGCAGCCCTGGGCCCCGGACCCAGCAGTGCAGCGCCTACGAGGTAGGCGCTGCACTGTGACTTAGATGCCAGCCGCCCGCTCCCCCTCCCCCCACCCCACCCATTCGTTCCAGGAGGAGTTACAGAACAGGTGCGCCGGCGGCTTCCTCCTCTCCCCCTCTCAATCCCCTCTCCCAAATCCTTCAGATCCGACGATTTGGTCCGTGCATTTCTTCACCAATCCATCCTAGAAGGTACTCTCCTCCGATCCCCTTCTTTCTATCCATACAAAATATGGTATTTTGAAGATTTGGGGAATCCTTGTTTGATTTGATTAGATTTGAATCTTGCATGTATTAGAATTTTGCATGTATTACAACCCTTGTTTGTTTGATTTGTGGAACCCTAGTTTATTTTATTTTATTGAAAAGATATGGTTGGATACATAGAATGACATGTTATTTCTATGGAAAAGTTATTTGTATGAAGTAGGCCTAGTTTAGTTTATTTGTACTGAAATTATACTCATATTGAGAAAAATGCTTTGGATACATATGCTTTGAATCTTGCATGTAGTAGGCCTACTTTAGTTTTTTTTGAATTGAAAAGATAATCGTGTTGACAAGAATGCTTTGTTGAAATTGTTAGGATGGTTTGGCTTCTCGATGATCATTGGGACAAACAACACCGGTCGTACGCTATGTCGGTGGAGCAGCGGGTAATACTGAAAGTGGCCGGTGTTATGAATTTCGTATTTTTTTCAAACACAAATGTCCCATATGTAATGTTATGATTTGTTTGTTTGTAGGAGCTTGCACCTCTGAAGCTTCGGTCTCACGGGGTCACCCTTGGATGGATGCGCTATGATGAGCGGTACACACCGTATGTAAGGGAGGCCGGACTTTCCCTTTCATTCAGTTGGTCCGCCGGTCGACGCCACCCAACAATGTTGCAGCACTCACCGCGCTTATTGATCATTGGAGGCCGGAGACACACACTTTCCATCTTCGGACCGGGGAGATGACCGTGACGCTCCAGGATATTGCTATGATCACCGGTCTTTCTATCGATGGCAATCCTTTATGTATGAACACCGATTCTGATGGGTGGCGCGCGCAGATGCATGCCCTTATCGGTATGGTTCCTCCGGAGCCTCGGGAACCAGAAGCAGAAGATAAGAAGAAGGAAAGAGTCGCAGCCGGCGCTACTTTCACGTGGATATCATCGAACTTCAGTACTTGCCCCGAGGATGCTAATGAGGACATGGTGAAGACATATGCTCGTGTCTACATGTGGTACGTGATTTCCAGGACTATGTTTGCTGATGGCACAGGTAAGAATGCTCCATGGATGTGGCTGAAGGCGTTGACCGTCTTCGATGGCAAATGGAGTTGGGGTTCGGCGACACTGGCTTACTTGTATCGACAGGTATGAAGTTGTTTTCTTTTCACTTCATTGATACATTATCAATGCGCTCTTGCGGCAAATTTGACCATGTTCTCTTTTATGTGCAGCTGGACGAAGCCTGTTGTAGGCACACTGGAGGTATTGGTGGTTGTCTGCTCGCACTTTCCATATGGAGCTGGGAGCGTTTGCCGATTGGACGACCGAAGACTGTGAAGTACGAGGATTGGGACGACAAAGACGACTCACTACGGCTCCCCACTTGGGCTTACAAGTGGGATGTGTTAAATGAGACGACGGATGATCCCTCGGTAATGTACAAGTTGTACAAGAGCGAGCTGGACGCGATCACGCCTGAGCAGGTGAACCAACATTGCATAAGTGATTATCATGCTTGTATCGTAACTCAATATCAATTTTGCATTCATTCCCATTTTGCAGGTGGAATGGGAGCCGTATGGAAAAGGAGAGAGTTTTGGTAACCCTATAGAGTTCAGGCTGAAGCCGATGTGCACTAGGGATAGGGATCTCTGGCATATGCGGTCCCCACCGATATGCAACTGGGCGGTTGAGCTTCACCTGCCACATCGGGTGTTCCGCCAGTTTGGTTTATTCCAGCCACACCCGTCGGAGTGGGAGGACACGGACAAGTTGCTACACGCGTAAGATATAATTAACCTTGAGCACTTAGCAGCTTCTCGACGGTTTCGATGATGCTGCTATTCTGTTTCTAACTTGCAGGTTCGATAGGAAAAAGCAACGGAAGATCAAGGATTGGGCCAAGCATCACAGGAAGTATGTCGTGCAGTTCGCTCTTAGTGTGGAGCAAGCAAAGGCTGGAAAACGAGCCCAGCTTCGTGAGCACTGCCCGATCGCGTTCAACAACTATCTCACATGGTTTCTTGCAAGTACCCACGTGGAGGTATGCAAGCCGGCGTATGCTGAGGAGATTCTGGAAGAACCCACCATTTTTGATGAGGTAGCCCAGCACCAGTACAACGCATTAGTCAGGAAAGGCAACTCAGTGATGCCTTCAGCTCCAGTGATGAACTTTGTGGTTAGCCCTTTTTGCTTTTCCATTCGCACTATTCACATCTTCGCTTGCCTAACACTTTGATACCGTTTCTGTTCATAACGTGCCCAGATCAAGAAAGCAGCTGATGAGACCGAGACTATTCTGGAAACAACCCCGGCTGGCAAAAGCGATGGGGAAGGTGCACTTCGAGCATTCATTAAGGTTCACATCTCCTTCAAACTAGCACTTAACATTTGTTGCTACGTTCCATGTCTCATTCACTTGCACATGTTGCAGCGCCAGGGCCAAAAGTTAAGGTGGCTATCAAACTTTTTCGGTTGTCGTGACCCCGAGTATGTATCACTAGAATGGTCTAGGTCGGCGACACCATCAGATCCGCTTCGGGGCAGGGCCATGATGAACCTTTCGAGGATGAGGATGTGGGTGTGGTCACCCAAGAGGTATGGCATGACGATATATATCCATTTGTTGATGCATTCCTAACTATATCCTCACACACGGTCTTTCCATATCTTCTGTTGATGCATAGGTTACTGATGATATGACCGTGTGGACGTACCAGGCTCGGTCTGCATACGAGTTGAAGCCTAGGAAGGGAATCAACAAGTACACGCCTGAAGACTTCACCCAAAGAGGCCAAAGAGGCAAAAGGACGGTCGGCACCTCGCGGATGGCGGCTTTGGATGACTATGTAGATGACGTGGAGGAACCGGAGCCGCTGGAGCGGGTTCCTCTTCCTAGGAAGGCGAAGAAGATAAGCGTCAAGAGGGGGGGAGGAGCCAGCAAGCGCGGAAAGCACTAGTCATCGTCCTTTATTTATAATGTTGAACTTAGAGTGGAATTTGTTATGTCGTTGAACTTGGAGTGGTGGTAGCTATTAGTAATGTGGAATTTGTTATGTCGTTGAACTTGGAGTGATCGTAGCTATTAGTAATGTGGAATTTGTTATGCCGTTGAACTTGGAGTGGTGGTAGCTCTATGTTAAACTTGAACTTATTGTGATGATCCTTTTTAAGAAATGATGTATTTGGTGAACCCTTTTTGAACCTTAATGTTTATTATACGAAATGTTGAACTGTGGCTGAAAATGACCCAGTATGAATGACAAAAAAACACTAAGTGTTTGTGCAGCGCCTAGCCCGGAGGCGCCACACTATACAGTGCAACGCCTAGCCGCAAGGCGTTGCACTGTAGAGTGTGGCGCCTCCAAGCTAGGCGCTGCACAAACACTTGGCGAAATTTTTGCCCCAAACTGGAGGCCTACCTTCTGTTGCTCTCTAGATAGCTACAGACTTGTGCAGCGCCTAGCTCGGAGGCGCCACACTATACAGTGCAACGCCTAGCCGCAAGGCGTTGCATTGTAGAGCGTGGCGCCTCCAAGCTAGGCGCTGCACAAACACTTGGCGAAATTTTTGCCCCAAACTGGAGGCCTACCTTCTGTTGCTCTCTGGATAGCTACAGACTTGTGTAGCGCCTAGCTCGGAGGCGCCACACTCTACAGTGCAGCGCCTTGCCGCTAGGCGTTGCACTGTATAGTGTGGCACCTCGAGCTAGGCGCTGCGCGCTGCACTGTATAGTGTGGCGCCTTCGAGCTAGGCGCTGCACAAACACTTAGCGAAATTTTTGCCCCAAACTAGAGGCCTACCTTATGTTGCTCTCTGGATAGCTACAGACTTGTGCAGCGCCTAGCCCGGAGGTGCTACACTATACAGTGCAATGCCTAGCCGCATGGCGTTGCACTGTAGAGTGTGGCGCCTCCGAGCTAGGCGCTGGACAAACACTTGGCGACATTTTTGCCCCAAACTGGAGGCCTAACTTCTGTTGCTGTCTGGATAGCTACAGACTTGTGCAGCGCCTAGCTCGGAGGCGCCACACTCTACAATGCAGCGCCTTGCCGCTAGGCGTTGCACTGTAGAGTGTGGCGCCTCCGAGCTAGGCGCTGCACAAACACTTAGCAAAAATTTTGCCCCAAACTGGAGGCCTACCTTCTGTGGCTCTCTGGATAGCTACAGACTTCTGCAGCGCCTAGCCTGGAGGCGCCACACTCTACAGTGCAACGCCCAGCGTCTAGGCGCTGCACTGTACAGTGTGGCGCCTCCTGGCTAAGCGCCACACATCTCTGTAACTTGCCATACCTTCTGTTGCTCTCTGGATAGCTACAGACCTGTGCAGCGCCTAGCTTGGAGGCGCCACACTGTAGATTGCAGCGCCCAGATGCTAGGCGTTGCACTTGGACTTAGTGTGAATATTTTAGCATATGCAAACATAGTAAGTAGATGTGAAGTAGGATTGATACGAAGCAAGCAAACAACTGTGAAAAGAACATATGCACGAAGTACTTCACGACACATAGTAGTTCATAACACATAGTACTTCACGACACATAGTAGTTCTTACAACCAAATCGAGGAGGAGACATAGTAATCAACGACACATAGTAGTTCTTACAACCAAATCGAGGAGGAGACATAGTAGTTCACGGCATATAGTAGTTCACAACCAAATCGAGGAGGAGACATAGTAGTTCATGGCACATAGTAGTTCACAACCAAATCGAAGAGGACGACATAGCTCTATTGCGTAGAGCAAGGCCCCTTTCCCTTCTTCTTCTTCCTCTCTTCTTCCTCTTCCTCCTCCTTTTTTTTTATGAGGTGAGCCTCCTTAACCACCCTCTCCATGAATATCTGATTGTCCCTCTCTTCTTTTTCAGCTGCAATTGCCCAAAGCTTCATGGTTCTTTCTTCAAAATCCTGTTGACGCTTCTTCTGTGCCTCCTCACATTTCCTCATCAACACTTGCTCCCTAGCGCGCATCGCATTTGACGCTCTCTGTTTTGCCTTCCTCTCCTTCTCAAGCTCCTCTTCCTTCTTCTTCTTTAGCTTGGCTGCATCCTCCTCTCTAATCTTCTTCGCAGCCTTCTCCCACCATCCCGTCTTCGCCATCCTCCTTCATCGTTGGTTTATTGGGTTGGAAAGCCGCCATACCTACAATGAGTGAAACATAATGGTTCGTAAGGACAATAAAAACAAATGGAAGCACATATGAAAAAAAAGAACATATGGAAAAACAAGAATATATGATACATTATAATTAGTGAGGAACATACGGAAACGGTCCATCTAGGTATCCAAACATTCCTCTATAACGAACTTGCCCTTGTCCATCACCACGGCCAAGTCCACCACCAAGGCCAAGACCATCACCACGGCCATTACCACCACGACGAGCTCTACCACCACCACGGCCTAGACCACCATCACGAGCTCTACCACCACCACGGCCTCTTGTAAGTCCTAGTTGCCGACCTTTTTGTTGCCTAGATTCTCTTTGGCTAACACTTGGTTGGCTTGGCACTTGTTGGCTACCACTTGTTGGCTACCACTAGGTTGGCTACCACTTGGTTGGCTTGGCACTTGTTGGCTACCACTAGGTTGACTACCACTTGGTTGGCTCCCTTGTGTAGCTCCTTGTTGGCTTGTGCTTGCATCATTTTACTTGGACCTTTTCCTTGGTTTCGTATATTTTCTTTTGTTGTGGCCATGACCTTTGCACTCCCCACAACGGGAGCTCTCACGAGGCTCTTGGAATTGGTCGTTGCCCGCTTCGCGGCGGCCACCATGGCCCCATCCGTCCATGTCGCCTCTAAGACGCTTTGTCTTACGTCTACCCCTTTTAACAACCTTCAACTCCGGATCCAGCCATAGTTGAATTTCATGATACTCCGGCCATTGTGATTGGTCAAAGTATGGGTAAAAGCGGGGAGCCCATGTTTTCTTGACCGTCATGATTGAGAACTCCGACTCCCTCACGGTGCGTGGGTGATTGATGTCCACATTCCTAACGCGACCGGCGGTATACAAGTGTGAGCATGAGAGATGAAGCAACAATGGCCTCCCGCAAGTGCAATCACATTGTGTTAACGACACCTTGAAAGCCCGACCTCCATGTTGCCGGCCATCGTTTGTGGTTCCTCCTGGCTCTTTCACTTTGTACTTCCACTCTTCGTTGTCATATAATATAGCTTCTTCTGAGTCCGCTTTCCGTGATTGAAATACCAACCATTCATCAACTTTGGGTGGGAACTTGTACTTGTACTTTCGTGGGTTCTCATCCGCTATCTGTGCATCGGTTTTCATCGAGTACTTTACAAAGTACGCATTCATCTTGTCAAATGTGTATTGAACTATTGCCGTCACGGGTAATCCACGTGCACCTTTGAGCACCCTATTGAAGCATTCGGCTATATTGCTTGTCATTTGACCGTATCTCCGGCCATCTTCATCAAAAGCACGTGCCCACTTGTTCCGATATTGAATGTGCCTATTGAGAAAGTCTTGACCCCGAGAACAAGTTTTTTGTGTGCGAGCAATTTGTTGTACAAAGTGGCGACGCGCTTATCGAAGAAAGCGAGACAACAATCTTGAAGATCATCGGCCAACTCCTTAAGGCCACATGCCCTATAGAAGTTCGAACAAAAGTGCCTCATGCACCATCGATGGTGCAACGGAGCATGCCCGGGAATGTCAATCTCCACCGCGTTAAGAATTCCTGGATGCCGATCCGATATGACACAAATTTTCCTTTGAGCGGGTAACACCTTCGTCCTCAAAAGATGCAGAAACCACTCCCAGTTGTCATTGTTTTCCACCTCAACCAAAGCAAATGCCAATGGCAACACCCGGTTATTGGCATCACTTGCTATCGCAACCAACAAGGTGCCCTTGTATTGTCCGGTTAAGAACGTGCCATCAATGTTTGAAAGCCCTCACACATTGCTCGAACGCCCAAAAAGCACGACCAAATACTCTGACTTTCCTTCCTTCATGGACCGTTATTTGGTGCCCATGAGACTCGACCACATGAACCATGCCCGGGTTTGTCGCGGCCATGGCTAACAACAACCTAGGGATTCGGTTGTATGCTTCCTCCCATGTACCATACAACATCTTAAATGCGGCTTGCTTCGCCTTCCATGCCTTGCCGTATTTCACTTTGTAATGAAAGATGGCTTTCACAAGATCAATGACATGTTAGACGCTCATTGTTGGAAGTGTGGATATTGAGTTGGAGAGCCTGTAAGCGATGAATTCGGACGTGAGTTGTTTGTGGTCTTGGGACACAATCTTGCCATCCACCCTTTTGCCTTGGCACAAGTGAGTTGGCACACAACTCACTACATGCCAAAATTGGACCTCCTTTCCATGGTCTTGCACGCACAATCCACGGACATATTTCATCTTCACATGCACATGCAACCGTGTAGCGCACATTGACGTCCGAGTTCACCACCTTGTGTGGACGATAATGCGTAACCGAGTAGTTGTCGAGCCACATCTTCAATTTCAACAAGGTGTCAAACTTAGAACCTTTAGCAATCCGGTTCTTGTCGCCTAACAAATCACGGTGAGAGCTTGGCCTAACCCCAAGAGGTACACATTGGCCACCATCTACCACGGCTTCATCCGCGAGACTAACATCCTTGAACAATGTAGTCCGATGATCCCGACCAAATACCTTCTCGAAAGCTTCGGCCTCCTTCACCGTGAACCCCTCCGCATCAACTTGTTCATCGGGACCATCGTCATCCGAGTCCGATGCATATGCACGGGAAAAAGGGATGGAATGGTCCATTGTCTCTTGCAAATGATATTTGTCGAGATCACCCACATTGTTGTCATGGAGATTAACTTCATTGTCATCGTCCGCATACTCATCATTGTCCTCTTGCAAAGATTCATCTTGGTTGTTTGTAAACGGGCTCAATGTTGGCCTCACTTCTTGGGTCAAAAGAGGTTCAACAATTTCATCTCGCTTCAAGGGTGGGGGCCTACTAGCAACCAAAGGGGAGGGGTTCCGGTTCAAGTCCAAATGCAAACTTGAATCAACCTTCTTCGTTGCAAATAACTCAAGAGCCTTGTCTAGTGATTCGGCCACCGTCTCCTTGTATGCAACCCAACGTTGCTCCGAGTTGACACGCATTGTCTTCCAACGGATGTGCATTTCAAAACCAACATTATGCCTTTCCTCCAACTCAATGATATCACTAGGGTCCATCCAATTCAAATCTTTCCTAACTTGTTGCAAGAGCTCCGCATAGATAGGACTACTATCAAACACCATGTCAAGCTCATCCGGGTTCGGTTCTATATTGCCTTTCAAAAAGGCGTCTTTGTCCCCATGATGAACAAACACACATGTTCTTCCCATCCCTATAAGCATTCAAAGAACACAAGATAACATTGCTACCATGAGACTAATCCAAGGATAAACACGGAATACAAACCCTAATATATATATCAAACAACAATCCTAACCCTAACCTTAACCTAACCCTAACCATAACCATAACCATAACCCTAGCCCTAAACCTAACTCTAACACCAACATAAGAACACCCATAAGAAGAACCCTAGCATACTAACAAAGCCTAATCATAGAAATTGGCAAACAAACATCTCACATCTCCATGCAAATCTCTAGATCCAAACAAAACTAGGGTTTCCCCAAACTAGCAACAAATGAGCAATGGGAGAACTTTGTTGGATCAAAACAAGGGGATCAAAGAATATTACCTTGAGGGAGGGTTTGACTTCGAAATCCACGGACAAATTCTTCAAATTTGCAAGATTTGGGAGAGGATTTGAGAGGGGGAGAGGGGCCAAAGCTTGGGGAGAGAGTGGGAGAGTGTGTGGTGTGGGGGGTGGGGGAGGGGGGCCAGCAAAGTGGCTGGATAAGTCACAGTGCAGCGCCTAGCCGCTAGGCGCTGCACATTACATATGTGGCGCCCAGCGTCCAGGCGCTGCACTGCTGGGTGCGGGCCCAGGGGCTGCCACGGTGGACAGGTGTGCAACGCCGCCGCGCTAGGCGCTGCATAGTACGGTGTGGCGCCGGCGTGGCGGACGCTACACAAAAAGGTCAGAGGAGTGAAATAGTTTCGCACCCAGTTCATTCTGTGAAATGATTTCGTCCCGAGGTCAAAATTGTCAAATTTGCCACTTCCCCAAGCCATAGCACTAAACTTTAAGAAGCAATGTGTCATCCTCAGTCAGCTACACGTACATACATGCACCATCAGCACGAGCACAATACTTCCATCTCCGTTCGATGCTCAATTGGTAGCTCGCAGACAAATTGGCACCTACTAAGTTATAAAATAGCAAGTCTTGTTTCTTTAATAATCACAACATTCAGATTATGGGTGTGAGATGTTAGATGATAATACTATTTCCTTTTAAATTTTAAGGAAATATATGAATTAGCAACAATGCTAAATAAAACATCAACGCTGGTAATGAGTCTTTGATACATGAACATGAAATATCCCAAGCCATGCTAAACAAAACATCAGCACTGGTAATGAAAGTGAAATCCTCTAGTGGAAATGAAAATTATAACGCAGGAAGTAAGATCAGATTTCAACTTTATCAATCTAAATAGTGAAGTTTACTTTAATGACCTCAACAATCAAGATCCCCTCTTCCAGTATCCTTGAAACAAAAACATAAAACTACTTTTAACTTTGTACTGCATGAAAATGGGATCACAAAGGCAGAGGAGGAAATAATATAAGACTCATTAACTCATTCTGGCAGGAACATTTGGGTTAACACCAGCATCTAGTAAGCAGTTCATCATACCAGGTAGGACACTGTTCATTGCTGCCATCAAGTAATGCCCATATAGTCAATTTTATTCACATCAGCACCAGCCTGTATAAATAAATTATAATTTATTTGAGCAAGTGCTTGAGATGTCATCTATAGAAAATGTATGGACCAATAAATAAAGTTGCATCTATAGACTACAGACTGAAGGAAGCTCCATAAATAAAAATTGTGAAGTGATGCCTCATAAAAATAGCAAGAAGGATTCGAATAGTATACTCACATATATAACAAAAACCATGTTTTTCATTCATTTCTTCAATCTATTGAAATAAAATTGCTAACTGTAGATCCTCCTTTATGACGGGCTTGTTTCTAACTATAATTTATTTATTTTAAGGAAAGATATCTATGTAAAGCTTGGAATGGACATCAACATTTGAGAATTGCCGGAATGGCTGCTCTGTGATGTCTGATTCTAAGAGCCGAACAAGTTCCGTAGTGTTTTCCGGGTTAGTGGATAACTACAAAAAATTGACCTAGCATCCATACACACGTCTGGTGGCACCCATTTCCAATAAGGAGGTTAGGTGTTACTAATAAAAACATGCGTTCTTCTAATTAGATTTTACATTTGCTTCTTGGAGAAGATATATATTCCCTGGACATCTTTGTGTATGCTCACAAGACATAACAGAAAAAGGAACCAGAACATGAAGTAATTCTTAGAGAAAATCTGCTTAATTGCTACTCTAGCGTCGGTAATCATCTGCCTTGACCAATCATTTACTTTAGAGAAAATCTGCACAAATCCATTTAACTTGGAATGATGGAAAACCAAATCAACAAATAGAGAACTTTAAAACAAAATTAAGTGCCGCTATCCACCGGGGGTGGAAACTTAAGAATTCCCAAAATGCGCTAGTAATAACCTGTCCAATGGCCATTTGAGATTGAAGACTAAAAGATTCCCCAAATCAAAATGCCAGAACCAGTCTCCAAGATTTACCCGAAACAATTGACTCCAACCAGTATGGACACCACCTGCACAAAATAAGGATTGGTAAGATATTAGAACATTGTAATCATTGCGTGGAAGAGGGGTTGTACAGGAAAGAAACAAATGTAGATAGAGAGTAACCAAGCCAAGAACCATGCTGCTAGAGGTTCTGTTGCTGGAGTAGTAAGGGTGATCGGAGAGTGCCAGGTGAGGTAAGCTTATATGCACAGATGCTTGTACTAAAGAAAACAAAAAGTCACACCTACTGCATTATGCGTCACAGGCAAGTGGCACATATCATCCACCATGAGTCAACCAGAAACTGAAGATTGAGTACTTCCGTCAAACTACAACAGATCGGTTTTGCCCGTCGAACAGACAAACAGTCGAGCGCCAGTTCGTACCAACCTGATCGGCGTGAGGTCCGTGAGGCCCGAAGCAGGGACGTGTCGCCCTGCTAACCTCTCTGCAAGTAACCTGGTCTCGTCACGACTCCACATTTTAACAGTGAATTATAAAATCCCCCCTGAAAGAAATGGTTATGCAGTCAGTCCAGGACGTCTGTATATGGACGTCACATAAACTCAATATAACATGCAGTATTCTCAGGTGGATCAACGATATTCAGGTACTCAAGTTTGACAACTTTCGATTCAAATTTCTTGAAGTCTCTAATATACTGACCACCTTCTGTTGACCAATTTATTCTACTCTAGAAGTCAGATGCAGAATAAATTGGAAGTTGCACTTGAAGGAACCTATCTTACAGCCATTCCAGACCCTCGAAGTGATGCACGCCCTGAGCCCCTCCCAACCGAGAGGGCCCCCCAATTAGAAACTGGTCAGATGTTTGTACGTACCTCCGGCTGGTTGCTCGACGTGGTGGATCTCGCGACGGCGCGCGTGAGAACTCCAGACATGGCTTGAAAAATCGAACACATGCTTCAGGGATTTAGTGCGCCACCGATTTGGGGATGTAGCTCATCGCCGCCTCAAGAAAAAGATGCTCCCTGCTGCACCTTTAGGGAATACAGGAGAAAGAGGACAACCGCGAGTAGGCGTACGTAGACGGAGACGCCGCTCCGACGGGGCGATTGAGGAGCTGCGAGATGAAGACCATGGCGGCGGCGGCGCACCTAGGGTAGGCGAGGGTAGGTCTCGTGCGCGAGAGTCAGAGAGACGAAAGGAGCGTCGTGGGGTGTGGCTGCACGGAAGGAGACTTGCAAAAGCCCATTAGGCCGAATTTCACACCAGGGGTCCAAAATAGTCACCGGAGCAGCGGCCCAACAAGGAAACACTCGGTTTTAGCGAACACAACGATTCCAGGCGGGATTAAGACTAAATCTAACGGCCAAAAACATCCTAAACTGATGATCCAAAGGCTGAAAGTGCTAATAGCCCGAGAGGGCTAGAAAGATGCTCAGTTTTAATATATTTAAATGACCTAAAATAATGAAAGTGGCAGGGACGATTGGCAGATCTCGCACCTCATTCATGTTGGAAGTGGCTACTTCCATTTTTGTGCTAGAGTTGATTCAGTTGATGCCTCGATGTTGTCCATTGAGGCGGGTACAAGACCGTAAGATGCTATGAGAAGCAGTAGCACCGGCCAAGCGACCTTGAGGAGCAGCAGTTGTTGCCAGACGCTGAGAGAGTATCATCCATATAGTAGGAGGCCTTTCTCTGATTGCCCATGGCATTTCTTTAAATAATCCTCTGAGTTGTGTTATCTTTAGATCTAAAATCAGAAATCAAGTGAAGAGTAAGAAACTGATTTGTTGAGGGGGGAGAAATCAGTTGATAGTTTCCACATTTTCATCTCACGAACAGTTCATCTATGCACTACTCAAGACAATACGTCCTTGATAACTTCCAGAATTTTTTGTTCACCGATTCAGTATTCCACCAGTAGTCCACCTTACTAGCACACATAATTGGTTACAATAACTACTATCGCTATTATGTAATTATGTTGGCAATCTCTTGCGCTGAAGGATTTCTTCCAAAAAATGATCTTATCTATGTGCATTCAAGAAAAGCAAATTTAAGTCGAAGTGCTTGTTTTCCAGGTTTCTTTTGTCAATTGTCAGGTTTTCAGCCTATGTATCATGCCTGCTACTACTTCATTCTTATGTTTCTACTGAGGAACCTTGAGGGATACAGAAGTACAACTTAACTCCATGTCTTCACCTCTTATTGTTTTTTAGCAGGAATGCATTAGGAAGGTCCAAAGGAGAAGAGATCGAAGATGGCTCATGATGATCCAGTGCATTGCTAGAGTCCAAAGTCCCCCACTATCTTTTCATCAACCATTTAGGAAAGATCATTAATAGAAGAAGAAAGAGCAGAATACAAGGGTTCAGAGGTACCGTGACCGAAAACCAAAAACAAATTAAAAGGAATTAAACCAACTTAAACACTATTGTATAAGAAGGTCCAGAAATCAGTTAAGTGGCTTAATACAATAACTAGCGTCAACCTCGATTTGGCTGATGACATGGAGAACAGGAGAGACTCTTCTCAAAATTATCGTTTTCTGGTAAATCGCATGTAACTTGCTCAGTGTTTCTATAGATCCTCTAATTGAAAGAAGCTACTGCTATGAGCTATGTAGTAGAAATTTTTATTCAGATTGCAGGTTACTTACTATGCGAGCCTACTTTGCATGTAGAAATGTAGATTTGTACTCCATTAGTTTGCTCTTCATTGACATTGAATGCGACATGCAAATAGGACTGAAGCCTGCACCTATCGGGGGGATGAACTGATGACACATCTCTAGGAGTTTCTGTAATTTAAAAAGTCCTGATTCATATTTGGATTACACATGTAGACTATTCTAAGAATTATAGATAATTCAGGAGAAGCTACATCTGGCCATCTTGTTTCATCATATTACCATATAACTTCGAATTTCAATGGCATGTAGAGCATTTTGATAATTTGAATAATGATCTTTGTTGCTAAGAGGCTTATATTTGGGTTGTCATCGACATCACTCATCAGTGGGCCACATTGCATGTGAGACGGGTCTACTCATCTGCATTTTGTCTTGACATAGGTGATTTTCAACCTTGCTCGGTCGAGATATAATTGTACTTCCATTATGTTTGCCTTCAATATTATACTGACAACTTAGTTGTGTTGTACAGGATGATAGTTGATGCCATTAGAGGCACTAAACCATTTGGATTCCCAACTATCTTGCTTGGCAATGTCGCTCTGCACCTAGGGTGCCTCATCGCCTATTTATGCTTTAATTTCTTAGCTATGCTATGCTCTCTGAAGAAAAATGAGCAAAGTACTTGCCTTGGTGTACATCATTTTTTTGTTGCTTCATGTCATTACCAGTTGCATGCTCTCAGTTTATATATGATGGGCCAGTTTGCACACTCTACTATCAAAATTTTCTCAAATACATGTACCCTACAAATTGTATATGGTTCATTTGGGGTTCGTTGAGTATGAAAAACTCGACCAGTAGGGGGAGAAGCCCCTACTGATTTTTATTAAAGAAGAAGATGTGAGACCCGGTGTATGAACTGAGGTTCGAACCCGCGCCGGCTGTGTGGCACCACTACACCCTAACCACCGAGCTGAGAGCACGCCGTTTAGTATGATCAAGTGAGCTTGATCGTCACTAGCTGGAAGAGGATAGCGTATGCACCTGAATATACGCGCCTGTCAAACGGCCACGAAGAACAACGTTCAACAAATTTGCTTCTACCATAATTCTGTTTTCAGTTTATACATGTATCTGTAGACCCTGTTTGCACACTATACTATCCAAATTTTCTCAAATACTTGTACCCTACATATTTTCTCAAATATCATTGTTTTTAATCATGGATGAGCATGGAAACATGTGAATTTGATGATCTTACAACCACGGATTTATGTTTCATGATATTATCCTATGAAGAACAAATATGGCTGCTTTGTTTTGTTTAGCTAAAAAGTTAATTTTGTTTCTTTACTTAATTTTTTAACAACTCAGATACTTCATGCAATTATGTATACATGAAAAAAAATCCCTATTATTCTATCAAATAAATGGATGGGCGCGGTGGAAAGATGTCAAATAACTGAATGTGCATACATATATATCACGGCTAGATATGCAATCCAACAAGGTATATATTTCCCTATATATATATGACAAATGTTTCCTACAAGCAGTGGTAGTTACCACCACTTGCGTTTTGTATGTTGTATGTAGTATCTGTCGAAACCGAGAGTATGTATGTATAGTATGTAGTATATAACAATGATTAGGTAGTATATATACTAATTTTTAGGTAGTATGTATCATTTTTGGGGTATGCTCTTTTTTACGTACAAATATGTATGTATTTCACAAATATAACAAAAACTATGGACTCATATACAATTTTTTCATGCAACTTGCTTTGAAATAGCTTAGATATAGTATATGAACATATTTAAAATAATAAAATAGTATATATAGTACCATATGGTAGTATATGAGACATGTGGGGTAACTACCACCGGGTGATAGGATGGATTTTCCCTCTATATATATATAATACACGCACACACGTCTGTTCTAATAATGCATCTTTTGCAGGGGCTACATGTAAGTTAAACCTCATGAATATATTTGTGAGAAATAAAAATACATGTCTCTAATGAGTGCTGAGGTCTATTTGAAGATATATAAGAAAGCAAAAGTGACTGCTAATAACAATTTAAAGTTCACAAAAAATTGTAAAGTACTCATATGAAAAATACACGAGTAGAGATTTGAATGTGATAGAACATTATAAAGAGCTCCATGTAATATTGTTGTCCTCCATTGTGACCTTTCATATAAAATTCTGATGTGTCATGGGCAATTTAAGTTGCAGGATATATGCGGATTAGGTTAATTAGCAGTCACTTTAATAGTATAGATATTTTTAATCCAAGAGAATGTCTGTAGGCTTCAATTTAAATCTGGTTTAGTTGGCCTTCGGATTGCCCTTTAATAGTAGAGATATGTTTATGTCAACAACGTGTGTGATCACAATGGAGGAGCTCGCAAGTACATCAACCAAAGTGCTTCATGAAGTCACATGCTCATGACGCGACATCTCACTCTTGAGTTGTCCTTAAACTTTTAATGGACGTGGTATACCAAGGAGAAGAGCTTAATGGACGTGGTGTACCAAGGAGAATTCATGTCAATAGGAGCTATTTTTCTCTTGTGGTAGGTTTTAGACATTAGACACCAGTTGATGTTGCTTTGTTAAACTAAGATGTGCTATTACCACTTTTTGCTTCCTTTCTAATCATTGTGCCTCGGCTAATTGTTTTATTTTCTCTAGATTTAGTAGCTCTTAGTCTGAAGATGATTGTTGTCATGCTTGGGATTTAACAACTTGTGCCTGGTAGGATATCATACTCTGAAATGTCGGCAGTTATTGCCATGCTTCTCAAACACTTCCATCAGTTGCAGATTATTATCAACAGTGAGGATGATTAACGACAGGAGCACTTAGGTGTACAACTTGCTGCACACTTTTATGGTAAATGTGTATAACAACACTATTGTTATCAAGATAATAATCAATTCTATGTTGATTGTTGAGGTCATGCATTTTTGCTGAACATTGGCTGTTGTATTGCTATTTGTAGCTTTCGTATAGTTGAACGGTGCTTCATGATTTGACCAGGTTGGTGCTCATATCATTGGTACGCAGCCTCTTGCAGCATTCGCTCCCGGTAACTGATCAACACCATGACTCCATAAAGACCAAGGGAGATGCAACAAAACAATGAAGATATGTATACACTGAGCATGTAGCGGCAGTACAGCCAGTCATCGTTGTTCTTCTTGACGCGCGGTCAGGTTGCTCTTAGTGTCGATGATGCCATCTTGAATGTATATATCTTCTGTAGATGTGCTAATTTTCCATGCATTGAGTTTTAATTACAGTAAGATTTTGCTTTGTCAGCTGATTAGAGCAACTTAAATTAATAAGTCAGCAACCTTTGAATCTTTAGGGCACTAATGAGTAGTTATGTTCAGTATGCATGTATACGATTTGCTATTTTTTTTCTTTTCCTCTTTGTGGCTGGTTTTCCATTGATCTACAATTAGATAATGAAACTTATGCGAATATAGATGGTAAAATATCATCACTCATCGTACATTGATGTCGTTGATAGCTTATCCTTCTGAACATTCATGGGACCGCTAGGATCAATGATGTATGCTTTAACATTACACTGTGAGTTCCTACAGGGAACCAAGATTGTTAGCATCCACATATTGTTTTGATCCCGCTGACAAGATTCCCTTTATAGTTTGACCAGATGGAGTTTTTTAGTTATGCCGAAACATCTCATTATCTCCATCTGTAACTGAAAATTGTGAAAATTTGCTCGAGGGCAGAATAGAGCAGAGAAGAGGTTCCAAGAGAAATTCTGTACTCCCTTCATCTCAAAATAAGTGTCTCAACTTTATACTAGCTTTAGTGTAAAGTTATACTAAGGTTGAGACACGTATTTTGGGACGGAGGGAGTACTATTTAAGGTAAACCCTATGTCAGCCGGCGGATTAACAAGCTTGTGTCCGCCGCCTTGGTTGCACGCCACGTGTCCAACGTGATGTGGTGAACCAGGCCCCATGATCTCTTCTCTCTGCAACAACGCATCGGTTCCAACAAAAGCAACGAGACCTACAAAAATAATTTAATTGCAACAAGGCCTCCGTTGCAAAAAAAATCTGCAACATGACCCGTGTTGCAGAAAATGATTGCAACACGACCTTTGTTGTAGTGTTAAAGGGTGTCGCTCGCCCCTCAATCCGTCAGATTGCACGCCTCGTGAGGCGGCGGTTCTTTTAAAAAGATCCGGAAGCTTAGCAGCACCCATTATTTAAGGTTCTTGTAATGTGTTATCCTATTTCATGAAGAGGATCATATATTATGTCTATTATTCCTTATTTTTTTGACAATCTATGCCTATTATTCTGAATCTTTTTGCCACTATATCAAATTCCATTTGACTTGATAAAGACTTGCTTAAACATTTTGTGGCTGTAGGTATTTAGGAGTACAAAATTGGTATCATAATGACTAGCACAATAAAATGGGAGAAGTTATTCAAGTCTTTGTTTCAGTTTGATTTTCTCAGCTATGTATCACAATTGTTTTCGTGTTTCTTACAGTCACAAATTAAAGTGTTACATTTGTTGACGTCGAAGAATAAAGAGACGGACATTGTCATTACACTACGTGCATTTTTGTAAACAAGATTAATGTGCTCCCATTTTATATGGGAAGTTTTCCATTTTCTTTGTAAATCAGACATACACTACACCATCGTCTCTTGCAGTATGTTTGGAACTATTTCGTAGATTTGCCATGCTAAGGTGAGACGGTAGACTTTTGAATGGGCAATGATTTTAGAGAAAGAGATGGATGTTCTTGTAGGAACATGATACAGATAATGATTGCCAAGAACAAAGTGGAAGAGAAGTCAGCTACATAAATAGAAATCATATTACATATTGGTTTACACACATTTTTAATTGAAACAATTATATGATAGGTGTGTTTGTATTTTTTTCTGATTAGTAATTAGTCCTGTATATAATTAGACATGTAGTTAATTAGGTATGTATTAATTAATTAACTAGGCAGACAGTTAATCACGCTGAATCAATTTGAAAGCGCTCGCAGGCAAGGACGGCCAACAGACTCTTGCTGACTTTGGCGACTGCCAGTAGGCCCTCAGTGACATGGCCGGCCCACTAGTAGAAAAAGGTCCATTTGTCCCGGTTCGGGAACCGAGACTAAAGGGTCGGTACTAAAGCCCAATACCTTTAGTCCCGGTTCTTATATGAACCGGGACAGATGGGGCTCCACGTGGCCGCTGCGGCTTGCCCAGGCAGGGGGGCCTTTTGTCCCGGTTGGTAGCACCAACCGGGACCAAAAGGCATCCACGCGTCAGCAATTCAGGGGCTGGATTTTCTGTTTTTTTAAAGGGGGGGGGGTTGGGGGTTTTGTAGGGTTAATTTAGGGGTTTCGTATATTGTGTTAGCTAGCTAATAGAGAGAAGTGTCCTCTCTTATCTCCGTGCTTGGTCGACACTACGTACTATACGTATAGAGAGGACTCGACACGCTAGCTAGTCAGCAAATGAAGGAAACCATTAAGTGCAGAAGATCGTCATGAACATATAGAGAGAGAAGTGATCGACCTCTCCTTCTCTGAGAGATTGATCGAACAACAAGTTTTCGTATATCTATCCGACGCTACTGGCTACATATATACAATATTAAGATCTCTTACAATCCCCTAACTTCTGAACTCAAGTTCCACATGGTATTCTCCGGCTTTATTGATGACGTGGTCAAGAAAGAATCCCGCCAATTCCTCTTGAATTGCTCATATGCGATCTTGTGGTAGGAGTTCATTCTGCATCTGCCACGTCTAATTTGAAGAAGGGGGTCAATACATATATATGAATGAAACTCAACACAAATGATGGTGTAATAAAATGAAATTGTGAATATTATTGCTTACGCACTTCAAATTGTCTTTTAGAGTAGCCCCGCTTACTTTTGCAAGTCGCGTTGTAGATGAACTCGCAAACGTAGTATCCACAGTAATTATTCCCGAGTTCCTGCCACAAGCACTTTACGAGAAATAGAGGTCAATCAAACTGATAATGAAGCATTATAAATGGTATCGATGAAAGTAGCTAGAATCAACGGGAGATGCGCGGAACTAGCTAGCTAGTAGTACTTACTTTCGGGTGTGTAAATCGCAGCTCCCCCGGTAGTCGCGGAGCTTGTGCGGTGAATACTTTCCAAACCCTGCGGGACAAAGAAAATAATTACTTGATATCAGGAAATGAACAAAGTTGCGGATACGGTGCGATAATGATCGATTGAACTTACTTCTCGAGCATTTTAGTCATGTCCGCATAGTCCTCGGGATTTTTTCGTCTCGAGTCTAAGACAATTACTAGTCCCTGCTCAAGCTTAATCTCCAGGAGAATAAAGTGGAAGCTGCGCATGCATGCATAACTCATCAATTACATTACTATAAGCTCGAGTAATACTGGAAACCGAATATGCACAAGACAGTAACACTCACTTGAAGTTGTAAGGAAAAGTATTTTATTTTTGTTTTGATTTTGAAGCAACGATTTTAGCAAGTTGGCCTCGGCTTCTTTGGCATCATGTTTAACCGTCCATTCATCTATGAGAGTTGTGTTAATGAACCCAATATCATAGATTTCTGCCTTTCTGCATTCGACGATCTTCAATCTTCATAATATAGTGAGGATAATTATATATACATGCAATGAAAGAGCTGAGCTATATATAGAGACTTAATTACAGAAGTAGTACTTACAGACAGTAGCAAGTGACGATTATTTTATCGAGGGCCTGTTGATTGAAAAACTGGAAGAACTCCTCAAATGGAACAGACAACAGATCAAGTCCAACGAGGTCGTGCTCCTCTTTAACTCTCAACGTCAAAATGTCCTGCCCAGACTCGCTGCAGGTTTTCATGTACCAGTCATGGAATCTTCGCATCATCGTTGTTAGAGGAGGATGACCAGGTTTGACGAGAGGCTTCCCGTGCCGGTATTTGAAATCGTCCACCTCCATTGTATCAAAATGTGCATCGTCGGGCAGGTAATCTCCAGGATTGGTACCCGGCAGCATCCTCGGATGATTAGTGACGATATCGCTAGACACCTTGATCGGGGGGCACGATTGGTTAGCTTGTTCGCCGAGCTGGGGAATTGTTTTCCCACTTCTTCGTTCTGCTAACCTTTGATCACTGCAAGTACTTCCCGACCGCTCCGCTTCGATATATGACCTTTCAATAATGCGCTCATAGTTGGTTTTCGGCGGAGACGGTGGTGGTCGCTTCAGGGCATCCAAAGTGCGTTGAACTTTCACCTTATATATCTTCTCCTCCGGAGGTGGATGTTTCTTAGCTCTTTGCGTTTCAAAGAAGTCCCTCACTTGGGCTTCACAGATCTTCATTTTTCCTCCTTGGTCATCTCGTATGGAAACCTCTCTAGAGTCTTGAGAGATGGACCGAATCTATATTGCCTCCTGCCTCTGGCTGTACTGCTAGACGCCGGAGCAGCCGGAGTGGCTGTGGCTGTCTTCTTTCGTTGCTCACGAGGCAGAGAAGAAGGAGGCGGAGTGCTACGATGTGCCGGAGCAGCCGAAGCAGCCAGAGCGGTGGCGACTGTATTCTGCTTTTGCAGACGAGGCGGAGGAGGAGGCGGGCTGCTCGGACGCGCTGACGCAGGCGGAGAAGGAGGTGGAGTGCCGCCACGCGCCGGAGAAGGAGGCGGAGTGCCCTGATCACTCGCCGGAGGAGGAGGCGGAGTGCACTGACTCGCCGAAGGAGGAGGCGGAGGCGTCCGGTTCGTAAGGTTGATGAGCTCCTTCTGGCATAGACATGGAGTCTTCAGAGCAAGACCCAGCCGAGTCTTCCCTTCACCGGTAGGGTGGTCAAGCTCGAACTCCTCAAATCCCTCAGCTATTTCATCCACCATCACAGCAACATATCCTTCTGGAATCGGACGACAGTGAAAAGTTGCGCCGGGTTCAGGAGGTGCAACAGAGCCGACAGCCGCCTTGACTTTGAAGTTCTGCCATTGCGTCATAAGGTGGCAATGTTGAGCCTCCGTGATAGCATCCACGGGGTAGCTAGCAGGAGCCGTGAAGTCAGGCTGCTGAAGGAGCTCGGTGGAAGCCATGCTGCTTCTCCGCTGAGATGGCGGGGTAGCTTCTGGGGTAGCTCCGACATGTCGCTGGCTGTCCTTTTCCTCTAGCGCTTGTACCCTTGCATGCAGCTTCTGCAGTTTGGTCTGCTCCACTTTCCTCCTCCTCTCCCGGGTTTTGTAACCGCCTGCCTCGGGAAACCCAGCCTTCCACGAAACAGAGCCTGGCATGCCTCGTGTCCGTCCAGGGTGCTTAGGATTCCCGAGGGCCAGTGTGAGCTCGTCGTTCTCTTTGTCGGGAACGAACGTCCCTTGCTGCGCTGCGGCGATATAATTCTGAAGGTTCTTGACGGGTATTTCCATTTGCTGGTTCGTCCAACGGCACTTCCATGTTTCAGGGTCCAAGGTTCCCCCAACCCCGAAGAACCAAGTCCTTGAACGGTCTGGCCAGTTCAATGTCTCTGGTTCGACCCCTTTGTCAAGCAGGTCATTCTCAGCCTTGTCCCACAACGGCCGGGCTTTGAGGTAGCCACCTGACCCCGTGCGATGGTGAAGCTCCTTCTTTGCAGCATTTTTCTTGTTTGTCACTGACATCTTCTTACTCTTCTCCGATGTCTTATGGGCGACAAATGCGTCCCAGTGATCTCTTATCTTCTCAAATCGACGGGTGAATTCTGGAGTCTTGTCTTTGTCGACAAACGTTGTTTTCAACTCATTCTTCCACCTCCTGAATAGATCTGCCATCTTCTTAAGAGCATGAGCCTTGACCAATGGCTCTATAGCTGGCTTCTCCAGATCCTCCTCCGGCGGTAAGGTGAAATTTGCCTTCAGCGCGGTCCAAAGATCATCTTTCTGCCTATCGTTGACATAAGACACCTCAGGGTCTTCGTTCTTAGGCTTATACCATTGGTGGATGCTGATCGGGATCATGTCCCTAACAAGAACCCCGCACTGCGTAGAAAATGATTCCTTGGTCCGGATTGGTTCAATCGGTTGGCCATCACGCGCGATTGCTGTGATCGTGAACCTTTCATCCTAGCGCAATTTTTTCTTCGGGCCTAGTCTCGTTACCGAAGTTTTGCTCGATCCGGAGGGCTAGAAAAGAAGAAAGAAGAGACTTAATATGTGTACATACCAAAACAACTAATGCATCAATTAGCTAGTCAGCATAGGCTTAATTAATATATATATACCTGGCCTGACTCCGTTCGGTGACCGGAGCTGTCATCACGGTCTCCTTCTTCCACCGGCATTCGGTCACCAGAGCCATCATAATCATGTCCTTCCTCCTCCATTGTTCGATCACCGTAGCCTGCTTCACCCTCTCCTTCCAGACCATCGGTGTCATTGAGATACAACAAGACATCACCTCCGGCGAGGATTATGTCCCCCAACACCTATTCTGCTTCCAAGTCTCGGCGCTCCATAGTTTCTGCAAATATTACAACATGGCAATTAATATACAAACATGATAGATGGATATATTAGTGGCAAACGTAGACCTAGCTAGCTAATCACAACAAGGAATCATATTAGTGGCCTCGACGCTTCTACGGGTTGGGGTGGCCTCGGCAACGCTTCTAGGGTTTGGGGTGGCCTCGACGACAACGCTCTTTTAACTTGGTAAATTTGGGTGGCGTCGGCAGCGCTTCTAGGGTTTGGGCCGGACCCCTCCCCCATGATTGTCCGACGTCCGGACCGACAAGGGATTTAACAAAATGGCGCCATTCTGGATGTGCAGAAATGGTCCTTATTTTTCCTGATCTCCTCTACCCTTCTATATGTCACGTTGTCTAGTGTCAAAGAATTCAAGAAAACCATGACTTCATCATTAGCCGGAAATGACAGGCGCATAATGGTACGAAGCTCTTCAAAGTTGTTTTGGAATGGAGTTCCCGATAGAATAATTCGCTTTTTGGTACAAAGTTCAGCAAGAGCCTTCCAATATCCCTATTTGGAAGGCCTTTGCTAAAATTCGTACCAAAAGGCAAATTATTCTATCAGGAACTCCGTTCCAAAACAACTTTGAAGAGCTTCGTAGCATCATACGCCTGTTACTTCCAGTTAATGATGAAGCCATGGATTTCAATACTTTGACAGACAACGTGACATATAGAAGAATATATATATATACATATATATATATATATATATATGAGATCAGAAAAAAAAATTGGATCAACTTGTGCACATCCATAATGGGGGCATTCTTGATAAATCTGGACCCTCGACCGCTCGGCGATCCACGACCCTCTACCCTAGTTCCCGACCCTCGACCCCCTCATGTCACGTTTGTCTAGTGTCAAAGGATTCAACAAAACCATGTCTTCATCATTAGGCGAAAGTAACAGGCGCGTGATGGTACGAAGTTCTGCAAAGTTGTTCTAGAACGGAGTCCCAGATAGGATAATTCGCTTTTTGGTACAAAGTTCAGCAAGAGCCTTCCGAATATCGCTATTTGGAAGGCCTTTGTTGAAATTCGTACCAAAAGGCGAATCATCCTATCCGAGACTTCGTTCCAGAATAACTTTGCAGAACTTCGTATCATCATGCCCCGATTACTTCCGGCTAATGATGAAGCCATGGATTTCTTCAATACTTTGACACTAGGCAACCTCTCGACCCCTCGGCGATCCTCGACCGTCGACCCCTCGACGGCCCTCGACCCTCGATCCCTCGGCGACCCTCGAACCCTCGACACTAGTTCCCGACCCTTGACCCCCTCATGTCACGTTTGTCTAGTGTCAAAGGATTCAACAAAACCATGTCTTCATCATTAGCCGAAAGTAACATGCGCATGATGGTACGAAGTTCTGCAAAGTTGTTCTGGAACGGAGTCCCAGATAGGATAATTCGCTTTTTGGTACAAAGTTCAGCAAGAGCCTTCCAAATATCGCTATTTGGGAGGCCTTTGCTGAAATTCGTACCAAAAGGTGAATCATCCTATCCGGGATTCCATTCCAGAGCAACTTTGCAGAACTTCGTACCATCATGCCCCCGGTTACTTCCGGCTAATGATGAAGCCATGGATTTCTTCAATACTTTGACACTAGGCAACCTCTCGACCCCTCGACGACCCTCGACCTTTGGACCCTCGGTGACCCCCCTCATGTCATGTCTGACGTACCCCCTCATGTCATGTACGACGTCCCCCCTCATCTCATGTCCGACGCCCCCCTCATCACATGTCCGACGTCCCCCCTCATGTCATGTCCGACCCTCGACCGCTCGGCGATCCTCGACACCCTCGTCCCCCCTTTGATCTATTTTTTCTTCTTCTCCTCTATTCCTTCTTCTTCTCCTTTTCTTCTTCTTCTATAATCTATTTTTCCTTCTTCTCCTCTATTCCTTCTTCTTCTCCTTTCTTCTTCTTCTTCTTCTTCTTCTTCCTCTTCTTATTTATTTCTCCTCTTCCTCCTCTCCTCTTCTTCTCCTTCTTCTTCTCCTTCTTCTTCTCCTTCTTCCTCATCTTATTTTCCTTTTTCCTCTCCACTAACCTAAAATGTACTAACCTAAAATCGATATCTACTAACAACTTAAAAAAAATACGTATATTAAAAAATGCATATATGAAAAAAACATCATCATATCATCAACATCATCATATCATCATCAACATATATATGAAAAAAAATGCATATATATGAACGGAGGAGGGTCGGCCGGACCGTAGCGTGGGGCGGCGCGGACCGGGGCGGTGACGGCGTCAGGGCAGGGGCGGCGCGCGGCGACGGCGTCGGGGCAGGGGCGGCGCTCGACGACGGCGTTGCGGCAGGGGCGCGCACGGCGACGAGGGCGTCGGAGGCAGGGGCGCGGCATCGTCGGGGCAGAGGGGCAGCCTGGTGGCGTCGTCGGGGTGAAGAAGAACTGAAACAAAATTTTCACAAGTGCTGGCTTATATAGACAGAGCATTGGTCCCGGTTCGTGGCACCAACCGGGACCAATGCCCCCCTTTAGTCCCAGTTGGTGCCATCAACCGGGACCAAAGGTCTCTTTTCAGCAGCCCAAAGGGCGGGAAACAGAGATCTTTGGTCCCGGTTGGTGGCACCAACCGGGACTAAAGGGTGGCATTGGTATTGGTCCTGGTTGGTGCCACCAACCGGGACGAAAGGGGGGTGCTGCTGCCGCGGCCAAAACTTTAGTCCCACCTTGCTAGTTGAGAGGGGCTCGGAGTGGTTTATAAGCCCCACTCCCGCTGCCCTCTCGAGCTCCTCTCAAATGCAGGCTTACAGGCCTAAACACAATGTATCTGCCTGTGGGCCTACTGGGCCTTCTGCGGGCCTGAATCCTGGCCCATGGGTGGGTTTCTAGTGGTATTCAGGCCATGGTAGCCCAGTAGGTGGCATTTTTTTTATTTTTTCCAGTTTTTTTGTGTTGTTTTTTGCATTATTTAATTTCTTTTGTTTTTTGCTTTATTTTTTAAATTCCTTTTGCTTTTAGGTCAGAAAAAATATAAACTTTCTGTTAGTGCCATTAGTTTTCAAATTTGAATAGTTTAAATTTGAATTATTTGAAATTTGTGTGAATCACTTGTTTGTGATTAACTTTACTATAAAAATAGATTTTGGAGTGATTCTTTTTCCTGCCATTTAATATTACTGTGTTTTATCATTATATTCAAAAACAGTTTTTGTTATTTTAGTTTCTAAAAAAAGAATCTTTATGATAATTCTTTTTGCTATTAAAGTTTCTAACAAAAAAAGTTCTTTATGAAAAGCTTTTAATGTTTTGAAAAAAATACTTTGATAATCTTAGTTGCATACATTTTAGTTTATTATTTTTGCTATTAGAGTTTCATAAAAGTTTTCTAGTTCATTCTTTTTTATATTAGTTCATTCTTTGAGCTAAATGATCCTAAAATTAAAAAGCACTTTAGATGAACTCTGAAGAGGTTGAAAATTGGCATGGTATCATCCTTTCAACCACATAGCATGTGCTAAAAAGTTGAGAGGGTTACGGGGAAAACTGGATGCACTTCATGTACAAAATGGACAATCTCTTTCGAAGTATCAGGGTTTCGCACGAAAACTCATCTGTTACAAAGGGATTTCATTGTTTTGAACTTATTTTAACTCCAGACTTTTTGTGTGTTCAAAATGCACCATTCAAAGCCAGATCATCAATTTTCAACCCTTTCTGACTCCATTTGTTATTTTTTATGCATTTACTGATTTTTTTGAGCTATATGACCCTGAAATTCAAAAGCACTTCAAATGAATTCTGAAAAGGTTGAAAGTTGGCATGGTATCATCATTTCACCCACATAGCATGTGCTAAAAAGTTGAGAGGGTTACGGAAAAAACTGGATGCACTTCGTGTACAAAATGGACAATCTCTTTCGAAGTATCAGGGTTTCGGACGAAAACTCTTTTTTACAAAGGGATTTCATTATTTTGAACTTATTTGAACTCCAGAATTTTTGTGTGTTCAAAATGCACCATTCAAAGCCACATCATCAATTTTCAACCCTTTCTGACTTCATTTGTTATTTTTCATGCATTTATTGATTTTTTGAGCTATATGACCCTGAAATTCAAAAGCACTTCAAATGAACTCTGAAAATGTTGAAAGCTGGCATGGTATCATCATTTCACCCACATAGCATGTGCTAAAAAGTTGAGAGGGTTACGAGCAAAACTGGATGCACTTCGTGTACAAAATGGACAATCTCTTTCGAAGTATCAGGGTTTCGCACAAAAACTCATTTGTTACAAAGGGATTTCATTATTTTGAACTTATTTGAACTCCAGACTTTTTGTGTGTTCAAAATGCACCATTCAAAGCCACATCATCAATTTTCAACCCTTTCTGACTTCATTTGTTAATTTTCAGGCATTTACTGATTTTTTTGAGCTATATGACCCTGAAATTCAAAAGCACTTCAAATGAACTTTGAAAAGGTTGAAAGTTGGCATGGTATCATCATTTCACCCACATAGCATGTGCTAAAAAGTTGAGAGGGTTACGGGAAACTGGATGCACTTCGTGTACAAAACGGACAATCTCTTTTGAAGTATCAGGGTTTCATACGGAAACTCGTCTGTCACAAAAGGCATTTCATTTCTTCATATGTAACTGCAGTGATATTCTAGATCAAAGGCATCATCATAATAGTTGTGGAGAGAAAGTATTCACTTTTTCTTCGCTTGTGTCCTTTGCTTATTGCGCCGTAACCATGGATAATCTTCATCGTTTAACAGGGTGCTTGGGTCAGCCTTGACTTTGAAGGGAGGAATTTCATGAAACTTTTCATAATCTTCGGACATGTCTATCTTGCCCTCCACTCCCACGATGTCTCTTTTTCCTGAAAGAACTATGTGGCGCTTTGGCTCATCGTATGATGTGTTCGCTTCCTTATCTTTTCTTTTTCTCGGTTTGATAGACATGTCCTTCACATAGAAAACCTGTGCCACATCATTGGCTAGGACGAATGGTTCGTCTATGTACCCAAGATTGTTCAGATCCACTGTTGTCATTCCATACTGTGGGTCTACCTGTACCCCGCCTCCTGACAGATTGACCCATTTGCACTTAAACAAAGGGACCTTAAAATCATGTCCGTAGTCAAGTTCCCATATGTCCACTATGTAACCATAATATGTTTCCTTTCCCCTCTTGGTTGCTGCATCAAAGCGGACATCGCTGTTTTGGTTGGTGCTCTTTTGATCTTGGGTGATCGTGTAAAATGTATTCCCATTTGTCTCGTATCCTTTGTAAGTCAATACAGTCGAAGATGGTCCCCTGGACAACAAGTACAGCTCATCAGAAACAGTGTTGTCACCTCTGAGACATGTTTCCAACCAACTGCCGAAAGTCCTGATGTGTTCACATGTAATCCAGTCATCACACTGCTCCGGGTGTTTAGAGCGCAGACTGCTCTTGTGTTCATCGACATACGGGGTCACCAAGGTAGAGTTCTGTAGAACTGTGTAGTGTGCTTGAGACCAAGAATGCCAGTCCCTGCATATTATTGAGTCCCCTCCTAGCATGCCTTTTCCAGTCAGTCTCCCCTCATACCGCGATTTAGGGAGACCAATCTTCTTAAGGCCAGGAATGAAGTCAACACAAAACCCAATGACATCCTCTGTTTGATGGCCCATGGAGATGCTTCCTTCTAGCCTAGCGCGGTTACAGACATATTTCTTTAGGACTCTCATGAACCTCTCAAAGGGGAACATATTGTGTAGAAATACGGGCCCCAGAACGACAATCTCGTCGACTAGATGAACTAGGGCGTGCGTCATGATATTGAAGAAGGATGGTGGGAACACGAGCTCGAAACTGACAAGACATTGCGCCACATCACTCCTTAGCCTTGGTATGATTTCTGGATCGATCACCTTCTGAGAGATTGCATTGAGGAATGCACATAGCTTCACAATGGCTAATCGAACGTTTTCCGGTAGAAGCCCCCTCAATGCAACCAGAAGCAGTTGCGTCATAATCATGTGGCAGTCATGAGACTTTAGGTTCTCGAACTTTTTCTCTGGCATATTTATTATTCCCTTTATATTCGACGAGAAGCCAGACGGGACCTTCATACTGAGTAGGCATTCAAAGAAGATTTCCTTCTCTTCTTTGGTAAGAGCGTAGCTGGCAGGACCTTCATACTGCTTTGGAGGCATGCCATCTTTTTCGTGCAAACATTGCAGGTCCTCCCGTGCCTCCGGTGTATCTTTTGTCTTCCCATAAACGCCCAAGAAGCCTAGCAGGTTCATGCAAAGGTTCTTCGTCACGTGCATCACGCCGATTAAAGAGCGGACCTCTAGGTCTTTCCAGTAGGGTAGGTCCCAAAATATAGATTTCTTCTTCCACATGGGTGAGTGTCCCTGAGCATCATTCGAACAGATAGTCCGCTGGGACCCTTTCCAAAGATTACGTGTAAATCATTGACCATAGCAAGTACGTGATCACCGGTACGCATGGCGGGCTTCTTCTGGTGATCTGCCTCACCTTTGAAATGCTTGCCTTTCTTTCGACATTGATGGTTGGTCAGAAGAAATCGACGATGGCCCAGGTACACATTCTTACTGCATTTGTCCAGGTATATACTTTCGGTGTCAGCTAAACAGTGCGTGCATGCGTGGTATCCCTTGTTTGTCTGTCCTGAAAGGTTACTGAGAGCAGGCCAATCGTTGATGGTTACAAACAGCAATGCATGCAGGTTAAATTCCTCCTGTTTGTGCTCATCCCACACACGTACACCGTTTCCATTCCACAGCTGTAAAAGTTCTTCAACTAATGGCCTTAGGTACACATCAATGTTGTTGCCGGGTTTCTTAGGGCCTTGGATGAGAACTGGCATCATAATGAACTTCTGCTTCATGCACATCCAAGGAGGAAGGTTATACATACATAGAGTCATGGGCCAGGTGCTGTGATTGTTGCTCTGCTCCTCGAAAGGATTAATGCCATCCGCACTTAAGCCAAACCATACATTCCTTGGGTCACCTACAAACTCAGCCCGGTACTTTCTCTCAATTTTTCTCCACTGCGACCGTCAGCGGGTGCTCTCAACTTCCCGTCTTTCTTACGGTCCTCTCTGTGCCATCGCATCAACTTGGCATGCTCTTAGTTTCTGAACAGACGTTTCAACCGTGGTATTATAGGAGCATACCACATCACCTTGGCAGGAACCCTCTTCCTGGGGGGGGGGGGGGGGGCTCGCCGTCAACATCACCAGGGTCATCTCGTCTGATCTTATACCGCAATGCACCGCATACCGAGCATGCGTTCAAATCCTCGTACGCACCGCATTCAAATTCTCGTATGCGCCTCTTGAGAATGTGTTGGTTTTCCCTTGAAGAGGAAAGGGTGATGCAGCACAGTAGCGTAAGTATTTCCCTCAGTTTTTGAGAACCAAGGTATCAATCCAGTAGGAGACTACATGCAAGTCGCCTTGTACCTACACAAACAAATAAGAACCTTGCAACCAACGTGATAAAGGGGTTGTCAATCCCTTCACGGCCACTTGCAAAAGTGAGATCTGATAGAGATAATAAGATAAATATTTTTGGTATTTTTATGATATAGATTGAAAGTAAAGATTGCAAAGTAAAATAGATTGGAAACTTATATGATGGAAAATACAACCGGGGGCCATAGGTTTCACTAGTGGCTTCTCTCAAGATAGCATCTACGGTGGGTGAACAAATTACTATCGAGCAATTGATAGAAAAGCGCATAGTTATGAGAATATCTAGGCATGATCATGTATATTGGCATCACGTCCATGACAAGTAGACCGAAACGATTCTGCATCTACTACTATTACTCCACACATCGACTGCTATCCAGCATGCATCTAGAGTATTAAGTTCATAAGAACAGAGTAACGCATTAGGAAAGATGACATGATGTAGAGGGATAAACTCAAGCAATATGATATAAACCCCATCTTTTTATCCTCGATGGCAACAATACAATACGTGCCTTGCTGCCCCTGCTGTCACTGGGAAAGGACACCGCAAGATTGAACCCAAAGCCAAGCACTTCTCCCATTGCAAGAAAGATCAATCTAGTAGGCCAAACCAAACTGATAATTCGAAGAGACTTGCAAAGATAATTAAATCATGCATAAAAGAATTCAGAGGAGATTCAAATATTGTTCATAGATAATCTTGACCATAAACCCATAATTCATCGGATCTCGACAAACACACCGCAAAAAGAATTACATCGAATAGATCTCCAAGAAGATCGAGGAGAACTTTGTATTGAGATCCAAAGAGAGAGAAGAAGCCATGTAGCTAATAACTGTGGACCCGAAGGTCTGAGGTAAACTACTCACACATCATCGGAGAGGCTATGGTGTTGATGTAGAAGCCCTCCGTGATCGATTCCCCCTCCGGCGGAGCGCCGAAAAAGGCCCCAAGATGGGATCTCACGGGTACAGAAGGTTGCGGCGGTGGAAATAGGCTTTCGTGGTGCTCTCGGATGTTTTCGGGGTATATGAGTATATATAGGCGAAAGAAGTCGGCCAAGGGAGCCACGAGGGTGGGGGGCGCGCCTACCCCCCTGGGCAGACCTCCCTGCCTCGTGGCTTCCTCGTTGCTTTCTTGACGTCCACTCCAAGTCTCCTGGATTGCGTTTGTTCAAAAAATCACTCTCCCGAAGGTTTCATTCCGTTTGGATTCCGTTTGATATTCCTTTTCTGCGAAACACCGAAATAGGCAAAAAAATAGCAATTTGCACTGGGCCTTTGGTTAGTAGGTTAGTCCCAAAAATAATATAAATGTGTATAATAAAGCCCATTAAACATCCAAAACAGATAATATAATAGCATGGAACAATAAAAAATTATAGATACGTTGGAGACGTATCAAACATCCCCAAGCTTAATTCCTGCTCGTCCTCGAGTAGGTAAATGATAAATACAGAATTTTTGATGTGGAATGCTACCTAGCATATTTTTCAATGTAATTTTCTTTATTGTAGCATGAATGTTCAGATTCGAAAGATTCAAGATAAAAGTTTAATGTTGACATAAAAATAATAATACTTCAAGCATACTAACTAAGCAGTCATGTCTTCTCAAGATAACATGGCCAAAGAAATTTCATCCCTACAAAATCGTATAGTTTGGTCATGCTCCATTTTCGTCACACAAGAATGCTCTCATCATGCACAACCCCGATGACAAGCCAAGCAATTGTTTCATACTTTAGTAATCTCAAACTTTTTCAACCTTCACGTAATACATGAGTGTGAGCCATGGATATAGCACTATGGGTGGAATAGAATATAATGATGGGGGTTATGTGGAGAAGACAAAAAAGGAGAAAGTCTCACATTGACGCGGCTAATCAACGGGCTAGGGAGATGCCCATCAATTGATGTCAATGCAAGGAGTAGGGATTGCCATGCAACGGATGCACTAGAGCTATAAATGTATGAAAGCTCAACAAAAGAAACTAAGTGGGTGTGCATCCAACTTGCTTGCTCACAAAGACCTAGGGCATTTGAGGAAGCCCATTGTTGGAATATACAAGCCAAGTTATATAATGAAAAATTCCCACTAGTATATGAAAGTGACAAAATAAGAGACTCTTTATCATAAAAATCATGGTGGTACTTTGAAGCACAAGTGTGGAAAAGGATAGTAACATTGTCCCCCTTTTTCTTCTTCTTTTTTTGGGCCTTTCCTTTTTTATTTGGCCTTTCTTCTCTCTTTTTTATTGGGACAATGCTCTAATAATGATGATCATCACACTTCTATTTATTTACAACTCAATGATTACAACTTGATACTTAGAACAAAATATGACTCTACATGGATGCCTCCGACGGTGTACCGGGATGGGTAATGAATCAAGAGTGACATGTATGATGAATTATGCATGGTGGCTTTGCCACAAATACGATGTCAACTACATGATCATGCAAGGCAATATGACAATGATGAAGCGTGTCATAATAAATGAAACGGTGGAAAGTTGCATGGCAATATATCTCGGAATGGCTATGGAAATGCCATAATAGGTAGGTATGGTGGCTGTTTTGAGGAAGATATAAGGAGGTTTATGTGTGATAGAGCGTATCATATCACGGGGTTTGGATGCACCGGCGAAGTTTGCACCAACTCTCAAGGTGAGAAAGGGCAATGCACGGTACCGAAGAGGCTAGCAATGATGGAAAGGTGAGAATGCGTATAATCCATGGACTCAACATTAGTCATAAAGAACTCACATACTTATTGCAAAAATCTACAAGTCATCAAAAACCAAGCATTACGCGCATGCTCCTAGGGGGATAGATTGGTAGGAAAAGACCATCGCTCGTCCCCGACCGCCACTCATAAGGATGACAATCAAAGAACACCTCATGTTTCAAATTTGTCACACAACGTTTACCATACGTGCATGCTACGAGACTTGCGAAATTCAACACAAGTGTTTCTCAAATTCACAATTACTCAACTAGCACAACTCTAATATTACCATCTTCATATCTCAAAACAATCATCAAGTATCAAACTTCTCATAGTATTCAATGCACTCTATATGAAAGTTTTTATTATACCCATCTTGGATGCCTATCATATTAGGACTAATTTTATAGCCAAAGAAAATTACCACGCTGTTCTAAAGGACTCTCAAAATAATATAAGTGAGGCATGAGAGATCAATAATTTATATAAAATAAAACCACCACCGTGCTCTAAAAGATATAAGTGAAGCACTAGAGCAAAACTATCTAGCTCAAAAGATATAAGTGAAGCGCATAGAGTATTCTAATAAATTCCGATTCATGTGTGTCTCTCCAATAGGTGTTTACAGCAAGTATGATTGTGGTAAACTAAAAAGCAAAGACTCAAATCATACAAGACGCTCCAAGCAAAACACATATCATGTGGTGAATAAAAATATAGCATCAAGTAAAGTTACCGATGGACGAAGACGAAAGAGGGGATGCCTTCCGGGGCATCCCCAAGCTTAGGCTTGTTGTTGTCCTTGAATTTTACCTTGGGTGCCTTGGGCATCCCCAAGCTTAGGCTCTTGCCACTCCTTATTCCATAATCCATCAAATCTTTACCCAAAAACTTGAAAACTTCACAACACAAAACTCAATAGAAAATCTCATGAGCTCCGTTAGCGAAATAAAACAAACCACAACAACAAGGTACTGTAATGAACTCATTCTTTATTTATATTGGTGTTAAACCTACTCTATTCCAACTTCTCTATGGTTCATACCCGCCGATACTAGCCATAGATTCATTAAAATAAGCAAACAACACACGAAAAACAGAATCTGTCAAAAACAGAACAGTCTGTAGCAATCTGATTTGTTCGAATACTTCTGGGACTCCAAAAATTCTGAAAAACTAGGACAACCTGGAAAATTTGTATATTGATCTACTGCAAAAAGAATTGGTATTTTATCACGTTCGGGTGAATTTTAACAATTATTTTCGTGAGCGCAAAGTTTCTGTCTTTTTCAGCAAGATCAAACAACTATCACCCAAGAAGATCCTATTGGTTCTACTTGGCACAAACACTAATTGAGACATTAAAACACATCTAAATAGAAGCTAGATGAATTATTTATTACTAAACAGAACCAAAAGCAAGAAACAAAAATAAAATTGGGTTGCCTCCCAACAAGCGCTATCGTTTAATGCCCCTAGCTAGGCATAAAGGCAAGAATAGATCTAGGTATTATCATCTTTGGTATGCAATCCATAAGTGGCTCTCATAATAGATTCATAAGGTAATTTAACTTTATTCCTAGGAAAGTGTTCCATGCCTTTCCTTAACGAAAATTGGAATCTAATATTTCCTTCTTCCATATCAATAATTGCACCAATCGTTCTAAGGAAAGGTCTACCAAGAATAATAGGACATGTAGGATTGCAATCTATGTCAAGAACAATGAAATTTACGGGCACATAATTAATATTTGCAACAATAAGACCATCATTAATCCTTCCCATAGGTTTATTAATTTTGGAATCCGCAAGATGCAAGTTTAAAGAACAATCATCAAATTCACGGAAACCTAACACATCACACAAAGTTTTTGGAATCGTGCAAACACTAGCACCCAAATCACACAAAGCATAGGATTCATGATATTTAATTTTAATTTTAATAGTAGGTTCCCATTCATCATAAATTTTTCTAGGGATAGAAACTTCTAATTTGAGTTTTTCTTCATAAGATTGCATTAAAGCATCAACGATATGTTGGGTAAAAGCTTTATTTTGACTATAAGCATGAGGAGAATTTAACACGGATTGCAACAAGGAAATACAATCTAACAAAGAGCAATTATCATAATTAAATTCCTTGAAATCCAAAATAGTGGGTTCATTGCTATGTAAAGTTTTGACCTCTTCAATCCCACTTTTACCAATTTTTGCATCAAGATCTAAAAACTCCGAATCATTAGGACGCCTTCTAACTAAAGTTGACTCATCTCCAGTCCCATCATTATCAAGATTCAAATTGGAAAACAAAGATTTAATAGGAGACACGTCAATAACTTTTAGATCTTCATCCTTATTGTCATGAAAACTAGAAGAACACGCTTTCATAAAGCAATCTTTTTAGCATGCATCCTAGCGGTTCTTTCTTTGCACTCATCAATGGAAATTCTCATAGTTTTGAGAGACTCATTGATATCATGCTTAGGTGGAATAGATCTAAGTTTCAAAGAATCAATATCAAGAGAAATTCTATCCACGTTCCTGGCCAATTCATCAATCTTAGGCAATTTTTCTTCAATCAAAGCATTGAAATTCTTTTGAGAAATCATAAATTCTTTAACACTACTCTCAAAATCAGAGGGCAACTTATTAAAATTTCCATAAGAGTTGTTGTAGGAATTACCATAATTATTAGAGGAATTACTAGGATACGGCCTAGGATTAAAGTTTCCTCTATACGTGTTTTTACCAAAATTATTCCTACCAACAAAATTCACATCCATAGATTCATTATTATTCTCAATCAAAGTGGACAAAGGCATATCATTAGGATCAGAAGAAACACTCTTATTAGCAAACAACTTCATAAGTTCATCCATCTTTCCACTCAAAACATTAATCTCTTCTATCGCATGAACCTTTTTACTAGTAGATCTTTCGGTGTGCCATTGAGAATAATTAACCATAATATTATATAGGAGTTTACTAGCTTCTCCTAAAGTGATTTCCATAAAAGTGCCTCCCGCGGCCGAATTTGAAAGATTTCTAGATGCAAAATTCAATCCAGCATAATTTTTGTGTATAACCATCCATAAATTCAAACCATGTGTAGGACAATTACGTATCATTAATTTCATCCTCTCCCAAGCTTGTGCAACGTGCTCATGATCAAGTTGCTTAAAATTCATAATATCGTTTCTAAGAGAGATGATCTTAGCGGGAGGAAAATACTTAGAGATAAAAGCATCTTTGCACTTATTCCATGAATCAATACTATTTTTAGGCAAAGACGAAAACCAAGTTTTAGCACGATCTCTAAGCGAAAACGGAAATAGCTTCAATTTAACAATATCATTATCCACGTCTTTCTTCTTTTGCATATCACACAAATCAACAAAGTTGTTTAGATGGGTAGCGGCATCTTCACTAGGAAGGCCAGAGAATTGATCTTTCATGACAAGATTCAGCAAAGCAGCATTAATTTCACAAGATTCAGCATCGGTAATGGGAGCAATCGGAGTGCTAAGAAAATCATTGTTGTTGGTATTGGAAAAGTCACACAATTTAGTATTGTCTTGAGCCATCGTGACAAACAATCCAACACACAAGCAAACAGGAAGCAAACGAAAAGAGGCGAACGAAAAAGAGGGCGAATAAAATGGCAAAGGTGAAGTGGGGGAGAGGAAAACGAGAGGCAAATGGCGAATAATGTAATGCGAGGGATAAGAGTTGGCATGGGTACTTGGTGTGTCTTGACTTGGCGTAGATCTTCCTGGCAATGGCGCCAGAAATCCTTCTTGCTACCTCTTGAGCACTACGTTGGTTTTCCCTTGAAGAGGAAAGGGTGATGCAGCAAAGTAGTGTAAGTATTTCCCTCAGTTTTTGAGAACCAAGGTATCAATCCAGTAGGAGACTACAGACAAGTCGCCTTGTACCTACACAAACAAATAAGAACCTTGCAACCAACGCGATAAAGGGTTGTCAATCCCTTCACGACCGCTTACAAAAGTGAGATCTGATAGAGATAATAAGATAAATATTTTTGGTATTTTTATGATATAGATTGAAAGTAAAGATTGCAAAGTAAAATAGATTGGAAACTTATATGATGGAAAATAGACCCGGGGGCCATAGGTTTCACTAGTGGCTTCTCTAAAGATAGCATCTACGGTGGGTGAACAAATTACTGTCGAGCAATTGATAGAAAAGCGCATAGTTATGAGAATATCTAGGCATGATCATGTATATAGGCATCACGTCCGTGACAAGTAGACCGAAACGATTCTCCATCTACTACTATTACTCCACACATCGACCGCTATCTAGCATGCATCTAGAGTATTAAGTTCATAAGAACAGAGTAACGCATTAGGCAAGATGACATGATGTAGAGGGATAAACTCAAGCAATATGATATAAACCCCATCTTTTTATCCTCGATGGCAACAATACAATACATGCCTTGCTGCCCCTGCTGTCACTGGGAAAGGACACCGCAAGATTGAACCCAAAGCTAAGCACTTCTCCCATTGCAAGAAAAATCAATCTAGTAGGCCAAACCAAACTGATAATTCGAAGAGACTTGCAAAGATAATTAAATCATGCATAAAATAATTCAGAGGAGATTCAAATATTGTTCATAGATAATCTTGATCATAAACCCACAATTCATTGGATCTCGACAAACACACCGCAAAAATAATTACATCGAATAGATCTCCAAGAAGATCGAGGAGAACTTTGTATTGAGATCCAAGGAGAGAGAAGAAGCCATGTAGCTAATAACTATGGACCCGAAGGTCTGAGGTAAACTACTCACACATCATCGGAGAGGCTACGGTGTTGATGTAGAAGCCCTCCGTGATCGATTCCCCCTCCGGCGGAGCGCCGAAAAAGGCCCCAAGATGGGATCTCATGGGTACAGAAGGTTGCGGCGGTGGAAATAGGGGTTCGTGGTGCTCTCGGATGTTTTCGGGGTATATGAGTATATATAGGCAAAAGAAGTCGGTCAGGGGAGCCACGAGGGGCCCACGAGGGTGGGGGGCGCGCCTACCCCTAGGCACGCCTCCCTGCCTCGTGGCTTCCTCGTTGCTTTCTTGATGTCCACTCCAAGTCTCCTGGATTGCGTTTGTTCCAAAAATCGCTCTCCCGAAGGTTTCATTCCTTTTGGATTCTGTTTGATATTCCTTTTCTGCGAAACACTGAAATAGGCAAAAAACAACAATTTGCACTGGGCCTTTGGTTAGTAGGTTAGTGCCAAAAATAATATAAAAGTGTATAATAAAGGCCATTAAACATCCAAAACAGATAATATAATAGCATGGAACAATAAAAAATTATAGACACATTGGAGACGTATCACCTTGCGGCAACAATGACACGACGGAGATCATCATCGGGCACATCTTCTGGTTCCTCTTGATCTTCAACAGCTTCCCCCGTTGCAGCATCACCGTATTCAGGGGGCACATAGTTGTCATCGTCCTCTTCTTCTTAGCTGTCTTCCATCATAACCCCTATTTCTCCGTGCTTGGTCCAAGCATTATAGTGTGGCATGAAACCCTTATAAAGCAGGTGGCTGTGAAGGATTTTCCGGTCAGAGTAAGACTTCATATTCCCACATATAGGGAATGGACAACACATAAAACCATTATGCTTGTTTGCCTCAGCCACTTCGAGAAAATTATGCACGCCCTTAACATACTCGAAGGTGTGTCTGTCACCGTACATCTATTAACGGTTCATCTGCGTGCATTATATATAATTAAGTGTGTCAAAAACCATGACAGAACATCATGGATAGATAAGTGACCAAATTAATAGAAGTTCATCATCACATTAAAACCAAAGTACATACATAGTTCTCATTGAACAACATATAGCTCTCCAGAGCATCTAATTAAACCATACATTGAAACTACGTAAAACATTTCAATGCAGCAACAAAAATGCGATCATAATTGCAACCAAGGTAACAATTGATCCAACGGCATAATGATACCGAGCCTCAGTATGAATGGCATATTTTCTAATCTTTCTAATCTTCAAACGCATTGCATCCATCTTGATCTTGTGATCATCGACGACATCCGCAACATGCAACTCCAATATCATCTTCTCCTCCTCAATTTTTTTATTTTTTCCTTCAAGTAATTGTTTTCTTCTTCAACTAAATTTAACCTCTCGACAATAGTGTCGGTTGGAATTTCCAGTTCACATACCTCCTAGATAAATAAAATCTATGTCACGTTGGTCGACATAATTATCATAAACAATAAATGAACCAAATAGTTATAAAAGATAATGTATACCACATCCGAATCATAGACAGGACGAGGGCTGACGGGGGCGGATACCAAAACCATCGCACTATATAATAACAAGCAATAATAAAAGTAAGAAAATTAGTCAAGTATCTATCTAAAGTAATAATTTTTTTCTTTTAGAAAAAAGATAAGAACAAGAGGCTCACCACGGTGGTGCCGGCGACGAGATCTGCGCGGGCGATCGACGGCGGTGAAGACGGGGACGGGACGTGACGGACCGCTAAACCTAGACAAATCTCGAGGAAAATGGAGCTTGGAGGTCGAGCTTCGAGAGGAGAAAGCTTAACTAGTGTGGCTCAGGCATTTCATCGAACACCTCATGTGCATAGGAGGTGAGCTAGAGCACCACAAAGCTCTCCCCTCGCCGGCCAGAAAAAACAGAGCAGTGTGGAGTGCTCTGCTCGCCGGCGATGGGGTATATATAGGAAACTCATTGGTCCCGGTTCGTGGCTGGAACCGGGACTAAAGGCCCCCCTTCTGTCCCGGTTCCAGCCACGAACCAGGACCAATGGCTGTGGGCCAGGAGCGAGGACCATTGGTCCCTGTTCGTACCTGGAACCGGGACAAATGGGTCCAGACGAACCGGGACCAATGCCCCACGAGGCCCGGCCGCCCCCCTGGGCGCACGAACCGGGACGTATGCCTCCCCATGGGTCTCGGTTCGTGACTGAACCGGGACTAATGGGCTGGCCAGGCCCGACCAAAGCCCTGTTTTCTACTAGTGACCAATGCTTGCCAACATGGACAACGGTCACCACATGCTCGTGACATACGCAACCAAGCGTTCGCTGGGTTGTATTTTTGCACTCGGGTCGTGACAAGATGAATGAATAAAACACAACCAATTCGAGGTAAAGAACATATTTTTTGAGCTGATTGTCAAAAGAAAAGATGTGTATTACCTGAGATAGCATTGTTCTCGGTTATTTTAGCTCCGTGAATAGTTTTTTCTTAAAGCCCGTGGCAATGCACGGGCGTTCTACTAGTGTTACTAATCTATGTTACTACCTCTATAGTGGGGAGTAATATATGTGTGGTGTCATGCAACATTTCATTTACTAGGTTGTAGACTCATCTTGTCTTGGTATGTGTGATGTTACAGTAACTAGCTATGTTATCACATGCCCCTCTTTCCTCATTAATTACTTACCACATCATCTGTTTTGCCTAGAGATGTGTGATGTTACCACCTATGTTACTCCCACTGTGGGTAGACTAAGGCCACTTCCAATGCATTGGTGATTAGATAAGGTGCTAAGCATATTAAAAAGTTTAGCAACTAATGTCTACAATGCATAGGATGTTTCACTTGTTGGTGCTAAGCTCCCCTCACTTAATGCTTTAGTAGCTAAACTATTTCATGCATTGGTGGGTTTCTTTCATTTAATTGCTTTTTCCTAGATTCACGTGCTTGGCACTGGTTCTTCCCGGGGTCATCAAACTCACCTCTCTCCTCTTTATAACCTTGCCACATCAGATTTTTTGCCTACATGGCACTCTTAGCACCTGTACAAGGTGGAGCATTGGGGAGGGCCTAAGCCCCCCAGTTCGGAACCGGTTCCTCTACTGTGCCGCTGGGCATGACAGAGTGCCGTGCCTTCTTACACAACAACGTGCACATTGATGGGCCAGAAAGGCCTCCTTATGCATCACGCGGCAGCACAGGTCAACAAATTAACTGTTTTCCTTTGCTATTTCTCAAAAAAACTATTTTCCTTTGCTAAAATATAATTAACTACTAATTCCCAACTCTTAAGAAAACTATTTCCCTTGTCTAAAAAAACTAGTTATTGTCTCAAAAAGACTAATTACCTACTCCCTCCATTCCTAGATATAAGTCTTTTTAAGCATTCCAATATGGACTACATACGAATCAAAATGAGTGAATCTACTTTCTAAAATATGTATATATACATCCGTATGTAGTTCATATTAAAATCTCCAAAAAAGACTTATATTTAGAAACAGAGGGGGTATTAATTAATATATATGCAGGTGGTTTGAGGGTCGGCGTTAGAGATGCCCTTAGAGAAACTCCAACGGGCCGACCCAAAAGGACGCACAATTTGTCCGCTTTTTGTCTGTTTGAGTCAGCCGAGCGGACGCTTGTGTCTGGTTTTGGTTTTGGGTCGGTGCATGACCCAATGCAGACCCAATGGGTCCTCTCCACCTTCTCGCGGCACTCCTCCTCCTCCTCGCGCTCCATCTGCATGAGCCGCTCACCGTCGGCGCGCTCGTCCACCAAGGCGTGATGCCTCCACTACTTGAGGTAAGCGCCCCCTACACCAATGTCGCGCCGAGCCAGATGGGGGGACCCACTCGTGCAGCTGCACGGTCCAAACGTAGCGCTCGGTCCCTGGTAGGCAGATGCTCCTCAACCAGGGGCAATCCACTGCAAACTGGCGGGGAGGCTCTTACGAACCAACGTGTGGGTCCCTTTCAACTAGGAGCAGTCTGCTGCATACTGACAAAATGGCCCCGATCTCTAAAACACAAGTAGGAGGGTAGCGCACGAATCCCTTTTTTATCTGACCATAATCTCACGGAAGGAAGGTTGGGGGCATTAGGGAACGACCAAGGTTGAACCTTCTCCTGTATTCCAGCCTAGAGATCACTTATCTATCTCCCTCTAGCTATCTCTCTCTCTCTCACTCCCTCTATGGCACCCCAGCTCGGAGGAACTGGACCACCTCGTATTCCAGCCCAGAGATCAAGTCTTCTGGAATATGAGACTAGTTGGCATAGAAAAAACCAACTCTTTATTACAAATGATATGGATACAAGGGCTTTGATATTACAAAGGCTCGTCGGCACGGCGACACTAAGCCTGCTAAGGTAGCTCTATTATAGCAGCAGAACAACTCATGGAAGCGGAATAACTTCTAGCAGCAGAACAATGATGACGGTGAAGAACCACTGGTGTGCGTCGGTCCTAAACAAACGATTTTTAACCCCTTTCCGCGACGGCATTTGGAACCGTCGCCAAGTGAGTGTGGGCGATAGGGGGTCCTTCCCACACGACCCAGAAACCGTCGGGGATAGGGAGCCTTGATGCATACAGTTGTCCCTATATAACCGTTTCCGATATCTTGAATATCCAAAATGCTTCATCCTTGCTAATCGTTTGTGCTCGCATTGCCATCGTAGTCGGAGTTTTGTGGTTCTGCCTAAAACCAGGCACATTCCAGGCACGAGAGTTTTCCATGCAGATTCTAGGCACGGGAGTTTTACGTGCCTGGCACATCACAAACAATTCATGATTATAAACCGTGTACGATGGGTAGACAATCACACACATTTAGTTTTCCCACACCGTATGTGATAGTGTCTGACATCACACACGCTTTGCAAACGGCAACTGTGTGCATGCTTGCACACGTCTCCTCTCTGTGAACCGTCTCGGATTATGGTGTATATTGCAAACGTTTCTGTTTTACCAACCGTGCGTGCCGTAATGACCCGCACAACGTAATTTTGCCCTAATTTAATTGCTGCTATTTAAAATTGTACCTAATTTAAACTTGAAAGTAGGCTATAGCTTTATTCATATCCATCAGGTTCAAACAACCAATGCATTATTCGATTCACAGGTACATATGTTTAAGAATTACATAAGCACCAAATAAAGAATGATGTACCATGGTTCTATACTTGTACTATTACAGATGGTAAAGAAAGAGGCGACAGACATTCCATTGCTGAACAAGGTGAAGCGGAATGGCCCTATTGTGCTCTCCTGGATGCAGAAGGCATGCATGACTCTGGTCCAACCCCTTGTGATGGTCGGCTGCCAATCATGTAGTTTGAGAGGTAATCTTGAGTAAACTGCTTCAGGATCCACTGTAAAAGAAAAAAGATTCAGATATTGTCATCTAACACAACTCATTACGGGGGCAGTAAAAAGAAGGCTACGGGGTTCTTACTTACCATCCCGCAGTTCATTGTTGTCTTGCATAAAGTGTAAACAAATAGTTCAATTGACATCTTTTGATCCATTTTAATAACAATCTTTATCAGTTTCCTCACTTGATGCTGGTTCATGAATATCTCATTGCCCCATACGCAGAAAGGGTCGAAGTGTGGATCTTTAGCAATGATATATGTACCTAAAAGCACCAAGTTAATATTAGAAGCTAAACAACAATTGAAAAATGATGTAGTACAACACTCCATCCATCCCATTATATAAGATTTTATTACATGTATATCTAGACATCATCAGAACATTAAGGTAACACTCTTCCTTGTTGCTATGTAGCCTGGGATTGCATATTTAGTCATTCAGTACAATGCATGTTGCTAAACAAGAATTGAAAAACGAAAAGGCATGTTAACTGCAATATCCTTAACAATAACCAAATATCGTAATTCATAGTGGTATTGTTGAAACTGTTATTGATGAAATTGAACTGCACGGCAAATAGTTGCACATATAGAGCATCACATTGTGAAGAACTGAAATAAACAAGTCATAAGGACATCTCTAGGCGATCGTTAAAAAGTTAAAGGACTAAAACCCTTAGTGGATATATATATATACTCCAGCCATTTTTGGCCTTTTCTAGTCGATCCCCTAAACTTAAGGTTGTAAACTTCAATTTGATCAAGTTCAAAGCAGGTTCAACCGAAAGTAGCATGCATTCAAACATAAACATAGATAGTTTTGCATAACCGAACATAAAACATAAATTTAAACTAAGCTAAACTACTTTCGGTCGAAGTAGAGGTCGAGCCAATCCTTCCTCGTCATGTACGGTGTGCCGCGAGCCGGGTCCGGGCTAGTACCGTCGTTGGGGTCGTTGGGGAAGGCACTCCTCCACTTGTCGACGTCGTTCTCCTCGTCCTCGGGGCCCACCTCGACGCCCTCCATGCCGCCATCGCCGCCGCCTTCGACCTCGTCATCAGAGGAGAGCGTGATAACATCGCCGCCCTCCACGCCGCCGTCCTCGCCGCCTTCGACCTCGTCATCGGAGGAGAGTGCGATAACCTCGCCGCCCTCTGCGCTGGCAAAGATCGCCCGCTCCGCCTCCACGAGCTCCGGGTGCTGCCGCTAGAGCTCTTGCATGTAGGCCTCGTCGGTGGCCTCGGCCTCAAGGCACTCCCACGCCTCGCGGTCCTCCCGCACCATAGCTGAGCTCACCACCCCTGGCTCCGGCGGAACGAGGTGGATGTGACGTGTGCCGAAGGGGAAATTGAGCCTAGCCGTCGCGCCGTGGTAGTGGACCTGCCAGCGGTCGTACTCCATGGCAGCGAGCTCGGCCGTGTGGAAGCTACCGAGCCACCGGCGGGTGTGGGTCTCTTGATCTGTAATCTCGGCAACCCACGTCCCCTACCGCCGCTGCCGGACCCCGAGGTAGGACTTCGTTGGCTGCCGGGTCCGAGGGAGGACGGGTAAGTCCTCGAACCGGCATAGGGGCGCGGCGGCGAGTGGACTGGGGGACCGGCGACGGCGGATCGGGCCCGCGGAAGACGACGGGGACACCTCGGCGGCCACCTCGCCAGCGTCGGGCGAAAAGGCCACGATAAACCTCTTTTTGGCCATTCACTCCTCGAGCTCCCCGGCACACGGGCAGAGGTTGAGGATGGAGGCGCCAGCGATGGCGGCGACCTAGCAATGGTTTCGAGGGTTGTGTGTGTCTGTGTGAGCGGAGGTTTTGGGGGTGTGTGTGGAGGGGGGGGGCAAGGTTGTGTTTGAGGAAATACTGCGGCAACTGAAAATTTTACTAGGCGGGAGTAACAAGGCTACTGAAAATTTGGATCAAGGGCGAGCATATATTTTTGAGATTGCGAGGGATGCAGAGGCGGGAGTAAAATGCCGGGGCTACTAAAAATTTGAATCAAGGGACTGAAGCAGAGCGGGAGTAACAAACATCGCACACAGTCCGCACATACTAATCGTGTGCTATCAAACATTAAAACCTTCGAGGCGGTAGATATTTTCGAGATTGCGAGGGATGTAGAGGCGGGAGTTTTGGGGAGTGAGCTAGTGTGCCTGACACGCCGGCTGTGGACTGTAGCCGACGCACCGTCTCGCGTAAGCCATAGGCGTACTATACACTGACGGTGCTCCAAGATATTTTGTACTACATCTCACACGGTTGGTGATAATAACTGTGTGGGATCTACTTGATTTTAATTACAAAATGGGGTCACAGCGGCAATGGACGTTGTTTGAATTGCTAGACCTTTTATCTGCAGTGAACATGCAACTATATGTGTGTCGTAAAAGAATTGGAATTATTCAGGGTTCGTTTGGACATTTTATACAATAAACTAGTTTTCTAGCCATTTCACGTGCACACTTCAAAATTAAACTACATGCACATGCTCCGGTGCATACAAATTGGTTGAAAAATCAAATCTGTGTCCTTCAGTTTATGCTTAGGTCCCATGCAAGAAATGGGAATGAATTTTTCGTGGTTCATTCGGCCTTTTTTATACATTAACTAGGTTTTCTAGGCATTTTATGTGCATAATTCAAATTTGAACTACAAGCACATGTTCCAATGCACCAAAGTTGGTTGAAAAATCACATGTGTGTCCTTGGGAGAATTTCTAGGTCCCGTGCAAGAGATGGGAATGAATTTCAAACACCAGGGCACTGTTGATTGCCGGCAAAACGTTGAGATACCTGGTTTTTAAATTCTAGTAAATCCAAAACTCGTCTGAAATTCATGAAACTTGGCATGCTATCATGGAGCGGCATCAACATGCCGTGGTGAAAATTTTGTCCCATTTGGGGAAGGTTTGGGTATAAGCTTCTCACAAACCAAAGCTTCTCACAACAAGCATAATGGTTTCGATAGGGAACGTACCACCTTTGGGGACGGGACGATATCCATTGCCTCTTATTGCTTTCAAATTTTTGCTAGTGTCAACATAGAACAACAGGAGTGTTGTGTTTAATCTTGGAATTTTTTGGGGTTTGTTTGGCCTTTTTTATACATTAACTGGGTTTTGTAGGCATTTTATGTGCATAATTCAAATTTGAACTACAAGCACATGCTCCAATGCACTATAGTTGGTTGAAAAATCACATGTGTGTCCTTGGGTGAATTTCTAGGTCCCATGCATGAGATTGGAATGAAATTCAAACACCAGAGCACTGTTGATTGCCGGCAAAATGTTGAGATGCCTGGTTTTTAAATTCTAGTAAATCCAAAACTCGTCTGAAATTCATGAAACTGGGCATGCTATCATGGAGCGGCATCAACATGCCGTGGTAAAAAAATTGTCCCATTTGGGGCAGGTTCGGGTATAAGCTTCTCATAAACCAGAGCTTCCCACAACAAGCATGATGGTTTCGATAGGGAACGTCCCACCTTTGGGGACGAAACGATATCCATTGCCTCTTATTGCTTTCAAAAAATTTATCGTGTCCAGATAGAACAACATGAGTGTTTTTTCAATTTTTGGGATTTTTCGGGGTTCGTTTGGACATTTTTATGCATTAACTGAGTTTTCAATGCCTTTATGTGCATAATTCAAATCTGAACTACATGCACATGCTCCAGTGCATATAAATTGGTTGAAAAATCAAATCTATGTCCTTGGGTGCATGCTTAGGTCCCATGCAAGAAATGGGAATGAATTTGAAACACCACGACACCGTTGATTGCCGGCAAAACATTGAGATGCCTGGTTTTTAAATTCTAGTAAATCCAAAACTCATCTGAAATTCATGATACTTGGCATGCTATCATGGAGCGGCATAAACATGCCGTGGTAAAAAAATTGTCCCATTTGGGGCAGGTTTGGGTATATGCTTCTCACAAACGAGAGCTTCTCACAACAAGTCTGATGGTTTCGGTAGGGAACGTACGTCCCACCTTTGGGGACGAACGATATCCATTGACTCTTATTGCTTTCAAAAACTTTCTCGTGTCAACATAGAACAACAGGAGTGTTGTGTCAATTTTTGGGATTTTTCGGGGTTCATTTGGACATTTTTATGCATTAACTGAGTTTTCTAGGCATTTTATGTGCATAATTAAAATTTGAACTACATGCACATGCTCCAGTGCATATAAACTGGTTGAAAAATCACATGTGTGTCCTTGGGTGCATGCTTAGGTCCCATGCAACAGACGGGAATGAATTTCAAACACCAGCGCGCTGTTGATTGCCGGCAAAACATTGAGATACCAGGTTTATAAATTCTGGTAAATCCAAAACTCCTCTGAAATTCATGAAACTTGGCATGCTATCATGGAGCGGCATCAACATGCCGTGGTGAAAGTTTTGTCCCATTTGGGACAAGTTTGGGTATCAGCTATCACAAACCAGAGCTTCTCACAACAAGCATGATGGTTTCTATAGGGAACGTGCCACCTTTGGGAACGGGACGATATCCGTTGCCTCTTATTGCTTTCAAAAAATTTCTAGTGTCAACATAGAACAACAGGAGTGTTGTGTTTAATCTTGGAATTTTTCGGGGTTCGTTTGGCCTTTTTTATACATTAACTAGGTTTTGTAGGCATTTTATGTGCATATTTCAAATTTGAACTACAAGCACATGCTCCAATGCACCAAAGTTGGTTGAAAAATCACATGTGTGTCCTAGGGTGAATTTCTAGGTCCCATGCAAGAGATGGGAATGAATTTCAAACACCAGGGCACTATTGATTGCCGGCAAAACATTGAGATGCCTGGTTTTTAAATTCTAGTAAATCCAAAACTCGTCTGAAATTCATGAAACTTGGCATGCTATCATGGAGCGGCATCAACATGCCGTGGTAAAAAAATTGTCCCATTTGGGGCAGGTTCGGGTATAAGCTTCTCACAAACCAGAGCTTCTCACAACAAGCATGATGGTTTCGATAGGGAACGTCCCACCTTTGGGGATGAAACGATATCCATTGCCTCTTATTTCTTTCAAAAAATTTCTAGTGTCAACATAGAACAACAGGAGTGTTGTGTCAATTTTTGTGATTTTTCGGGGTTCGCTTGGAAATTTTTATGCATTAACTAGATTTTCTAGGCATTTTATGTGCATAATTCAAATTTGAACTACAGGCACATGCTCCAATGCACTAAAGTTGGTTGAAAAATCAAATCTGTGTCCTTGGGTGAATTTCTAGGTCCCATGCAAGAGATGAGAATGAAATTCAAACACCAGGGCACTGTTGATTACCGGCAAAACGTTGAGATGCCTGGTTTTTAAATTCTAGTAAATCTAAAACTCGTCTAAAATTCATGAAACTTGGCATGCTATCATGGAGCGGCATCAACATGCCATGGTAAAAAAATTGTCCCATTCGGGGCAAGTTCGGGTATACGCTTCTCACAAACCAGAGCTTCTCACAACAAGCATGATGGTTTCATTAGGGAACGTGCCACCTTTGGGTACGACACGATATCCATTGCCTCTTATTGCTTTCAAACTTTTTCTCGTGTCAACATAGAACAACAAGAGTGTTGTGTCAATTTTTGGGATTTTTCGGGGTTCGTTTGGATATTTTTATGCATTAACTGAGTTTTCAATGCATTTATGTGCATAATTCAAATTTGAACTACATGCACATGCTCGAGTGCATATAAATTGGTTGAAAAATCAAATCTGTGTCCTTGGGTGCATGCTTAGGTCCGATGCAAGAAATGGGAATGAATTTCAAACACCAGGGCACCGTTGATTGCCGGCAAAACATTGAGATGCATGGTTTTAAATTGTAGTAAATCCAAAACTCGTGTGAAATTCATGAAACTTGGCATGCTATCATGGAATGGCATCCGACATGCTGTGGTATTTTCCGTGTCCGTTTTGAGAGAAGGCGCACTCGAATAATGACAGCCAACAAAGGCATTTTGAAAAAATAGCTGCCACTTTAATATCTCAAACGTTTGTAGAATTCAAACTGTGTGCGTTATGTTAACCATTCACGTGACGCCACATGTCTTGGTTTTAATGGCTGTAGGAGGTACTGTGTGGACAACTGTTTGACCTTGGCTGAACGGGAGGCGTGCGAGCGCAGTCTGGTGCGCAGGCTGACCGAGAGGCGTGCAAGTTGTCCTCCAATGCGCAGGCTCACCGGGAAGCGTGCGAGCTGTATGCTGCGTAGGCTCACTGGGAAGCGAGACCTTTGACTTCCATGGCCGCCCGCCTTCCTCCCCATTAATGGCGCCCGAGCCGCTGTTTAATACGGGCGGCCTTACTGTTCGCCTCCCGTTCCCCTCCCTCCCGTAGACCTCCACCAACGCCATGGCGCAGAACGATCATCTGCCACTAGTCTTCAAGTTTGGTGAAGTCGACTCCGAGCTGGAGGAGATAGAAAATAAGGAGGAATGGGGCCTCATGGACATGGCCCAGAACGAGCTGGCCTCGGCGGTTGCTGCCCCCGCTCCCGTCTCAGTTCCCATCCCCGCGGCCGCCCCAGCGACCATCCCCATAGCATTGACGGGCTAGTCGCCGAGCACTATCGCAGAGCTCGAAGCCGCGGGAGTCAGCGAGGTCTCCGCGGACCCGCGCGAGCTCGTGTACATGCCAGCGCCAGCGCTCGTGCCCATGCGCGCCCCTCCACCCACCGTGGCGCCGGCCCCCGTGCGTTTGGCTGCACCCGCCGCGCCCGTGCCCGTGTCCGTGCACGCGCCCCCTCAGCGGCGTGGGACGCTGCCGTCGACCGCTACCTCTCAGCGGCGTGGGATGCTGCCGTCGATCGCTACCTCTCAGCGGCGCTAGTTGCCGTCCTCCCGTGCCCCTCCCGTCGATCGCGCGACGACATGATGTTTGATTTACAAGTGAAGAACATTTTGTGCTGCCTTGAAGACTTCAACAACGGCGTCCCGGAGGATGACAACGACAACGACGGCGCGGCACGCCGCCTCCGGCGCCGCCGGAAATAGTTTTTTTTGGGTTTAATACTGTATCTCAAATTCTCGATCATATGAATATAAATTCATAGTGTGACTGAATGAAAGATATGGTTTGAACGAACTTGCGTTTCTCTCTCTTAATGTACAGACTTATCAAATGATTTTCTTTTGGAAAAAACGTCAATGGTTTTTAAATATAAAACACTCATCGCAAACGTTTTAGTTAGAACACCCGGATGCAAACCGACAGCTTCCCCAGGAAGCCAATGGAAAATGTGTCGAGCAGGATTTCTGCATCCCTTCAATGCAAACGGTTGTTTTGCATGACCCGTGTGCAACCACGTACAAACAATTGGGTAAGATTTGCATAACTGTCATTTTGGGTATGTTGCCATTTGTCAAACTAGAAAGATTGACATTTGTTTATCTAGTAACATTGCCATTTGTCAACCTTGTAACACTGCGATTTGTCAAAATATGTAGCTAAAAATCACTAGCACTATCTAATTTTTGCAACTAAAATCACTAGCACTGTTCATATGGACACCACTAGCAGGCGTGAGTTGATGGACGCATATGCAAATGTACCATTGGTTACATACAACAAGTCATCAGCCCACAACGACAACGAGGATACACGTTGGATTAGAGATCATTTCCAACAAAACATTCTAGTAAAGTTTTTCTCACACAACAAATAACAAAGCGATGAAATGAACTTCAGCTCAACCACTCATCGGCGTTGGAAACGCTTGCTTTGAGCCAAAAGTGATTCTCTCGGAAGGGCCAACTACTGTCAATCTCGAGACCAACGCAGGACTGATCATCCAGGCTGAAGCGGCCTATGTCAGGACCCATATTGGGACGGTAAGGAAGCATAGCAATGTCCGAGGTTTTGATACAGTTGATTCTCATAAATGGTAGTAACGTTGTGTCAACAGCAGCTGGATCGCCTTCCACCATCATTGGATAGTTTTGTCCAAGGAAGAGCGAGTTTCCTCCAAGACTTTCAATATTGAACCAGGGAGAAGGTGTTGGCGCTAGTACACTAGTATCCACCCCGAATACCCCGCAACGGATGTTGGAATAGGTCCGGAGAGTGCGACCATGCGAGACAACACCTGCTTCCTTAGTAACATCAGCAGTGCCCTGTATACAGACAAGAAGAGGTGATCCATCGGAATAAGTTGCCAGGTGCCACTGAGTATATGGGTCCAGCTCGTCCTCATGCTCGTGATCATCAGCATCGTCATCTCCTCCTTGGTTATAAAAATTTAAAAGTATAGGTGGTGGAATGTTCGCAGGACCTTGGAAACACAATAAGGTTAATTAATTAGTAAAGGGAAACTAGCTAACCCGCATGCATGTGGATGAAACAATTATAATTATGGTGGAAGACAAACGTACCGAAAGCATGATGATTCCATGCAAAAACAGTGCCACGAGTGGTGGCAGCAAACACAAGACCCTCGTATTGAATTGCATCACAGTACTCATCCATGTACAGAAATTGACTTTTGAGCAATATCCATCAAGGCCTGGAAGTAAGGAAGGCAACAAGCTTGTCGAAGATAGCAACAACTTCATAGTTCGAGTAATCCCAATAGCGGTTGGGAACTCGACAAATTGCTATCTTCCGTAGACGACAGTCAGCATGATCGTATTTGAACTCACGTAGATTACCGGTGTACTCAACCTCTGGGCAGTCATCTGAGATTTTTGGAAGTGGAACCCGGTGACGAGTGTACACATTCACAAGTTCCCACTCGTAGTTGTAGCCAATATGAACAACCCAATCTCCATTTGCGCCTGCCCAAGCCTTGCCCTCAAGCGATGGCATCTTAACATCATACGTATCATTATCAAGTGACATCAACTTGCACAAGGCGAGGCTTCCCTCGTCCCCGCGCCAGTCAGCAGGGTCACGGCGAAGAAGATAGGGGAGATCAAACCGCTCCTCGACCCTTGGGTTCCTTGTAATGATGTTATTAGCTGAGTCGAGAAAGGTCTTGAACGAACCTGCCATGCTAGCCGAGGTGATGACTGATACGTCCATTTTGCATCATACTTTTTTATCGATATTTATTACATTATGGGCTGTTATTACACATTATGTCACAATACTTATGCCTATTCTCTCTTATTTTACAAGGTTTACACGAAGAGGGAGAATGTCGGCAGCTGGAATTCTGGGCTGGAAAAGGAGCAAATATTAGAGACCTATTCTGCACAACTCCAAAAGTCCTAAAACTCCACGAAAGTCAGTTTTGGAATATATTAAAAATATTGGGCGAAGAAAGCACCAGAGGGGGGCCACACACTGTCCACGAGGGTGGGGGCGCGCTCTACCCCCCTGGGCACGCCCCTGCCTCGTGGGCCCCCTGGCAGGCCTCTGGTGCCCATCTTTTCCTATATGAAGTCTTTTGCCCTGGAAAAAAATAAGGAGGAAGCTTTCGGGATGAAGCGCCGCCGTCTCGAGGCGGAACTTGGCGAAACCTAGGGCTCCGGCGGAGCTGTTCTGCCGGGGAAACATCCCTCCGGGAGGGGGAAATCATCACCATCGTCATCACCATCGATACTCTCATCGGGAGGGGGTCAATCTCCATCAACATCTTCACCAGCACCATCTCATCTCAAACCCTAGTTCATCTCTTGTATCCAATCTTTGTCTCAAAACCTCAGATTGGTACCTGTGGGTTGCTAGTAGTGTTGATTACTCCTTGTAGTTGATGCTAGTTGGTTTATTTGGTGGAAGGTCATATGTTCAGATCCTTTATGCATATTAATATCCCTCTGATTATGAACATGAATATGATTTGTGAGTAGTTACGTTTGTTCCTGAGGACATGGGATAAGTCTTGCTATAAGTAGTCATGTGAATTTGGTATTCGTTCGATATTTTGATGAGATGTATGTTGTCTTTCCTCTAGTGGTGTTATGTGAACGTCGACTACATGACACTTCACCATTGTTTGGGCCTAGGGGAAGGCATTGTGAAGTAATAAGTAGATGATGGGTTGCTAGAGTGACAGAAGTTTAAACCCTAGTTTATGCGTTGCTTCGTAAGGGGCTGATTTGGATCCACATGTTTCATGCTATGGTTAGGTTTAACTTAATACTTCTTTTGTAGTTGCGGATGCTTGCAAGAGGGGTTAATCATAAGTGGGATGCTTGTACAAGGAAGGGCAGTATCCAAGCACTGGTCCAACCACATATCAAATTATCGAAGTAATGAACGCGGATCTTATGAGCATGATGAAAACTAGCTTGACGATAATTCCCATGTGTCCTCGGGAGCGCTTTCCTTTATATAAGAGTTTGTCCAGGATTGTCCTTTGCTACAAAAAGGATTGTGCCACCTTGCTGCACCTTGTTTACCTTTATTACTTGTTACCCATTACAAATTACCTTATGACAAAACTATCTGTTACCGATAATTTCAGTGCTTGCAGAGAATACCTTACTGAAAACCGCTTGTCATTTCCTTCTACTCCTCGTTGGGTTCGACACTCTTACTTATCAAAAGGACTACGTTAGATCCCCTATACCTTTGGGTCATCAAGACTCTTTTCTGGCGCCATTGCCGGGGAGTGAAGCGCCTTTGGTAAGTGGAATTTCATAAGGAAAAATTTATATAGTGTGCTGAAATTTACTGTCACTTGTTACTATGGAAAATAATCCTTTGAGGGGCTTGTTCGGGGTATCTTCACCCCGACCAGTAGAGCAAGAGTTGCTCCTCAACCTACTGAACCTACTGAAAATGTTTACTTTCAAATTCCTTCGGGTATGATAGAGAAACTGCTAGCTAATCCTTTTACAGTAGATGGAACATTACATCCCGATATGCACCTAATCTATGTGGATGAAGTTTGTGGATTATTTATGCTTGTAGGCATGCCCGAGGATGTTATCAAGAAGAAGGTTTTCCCTTTATCTTTGAAGGGAAAGGCATTGACATGGTTTAGGCTATGTGATGATATTGGATCATGGAACTACAACCGATTGAAATTGGAATTTTATCAGAAGTTTTATCCTATGCATCTGGTTCATCATGATCGTAATTATATATATAATTTCTGGCCTCGCGAAGGAGAAAGTCTCGCTCAAGCTTGGGGGAGGCTTAAGTCAATGTTATATTCATGCCCCAATCATGAGCTCTCAAGAGAAATTATTATTCAGAATTTTTATGCTCGGCTTTCTCTCAGTAATCGCTCCATGCTCGATACTTCTTGTACTGGTTCCTTTATGATGAAGACTATTGAATTTAGATGGGCTTTATTGGAAAGAATTAAATGCAACTCTGAAGATTGGGGACTCGACGAAGGTAAGGAGTCAGGTATAACACCTAAGTTTGATTGTGTTAAATCTTTTATGGATACCGATGCTTTTCATGAATTTAGCACTAAATATGGACTTGACTCTGAGATAGTAGCTTCTTTCTGTGAATTTTTTGCTACTCATGTTGATCTCCCTAAGGAGAAGTGGTTTAAATATCATCCTCCCATTGAAGTAAAAGTAGTTGAAACTATTAAAGTTGAAGAAAAGACTATCACTTATAATGTTGATCCTATTGTTCCTACCGCTTATATTGAGAAACCACCTTTCCCTGCTAGAATAAAGGATCATGCTAAAGCTTCAACTGTGGTTTGTAAGAGTAATACTAGAACATCTACACCCCCTGAGCAAATTAAAGTTGAACCTAGTATTGCTATGGTCAAAGATCTCTTGGTCGATAATATTGATGGGCATGTTGTTTACTTCTGTGATGAAGCTGCTAGAATTGCTAGACCCGATACTAAAAATAAACATAGACCTGTTGTAGGCATGCCTGTTATTTCTGTTAAAAATAGGAGATCATTGTTATCATGGCTTATGTGATATGGGTGCTAGCACGACTGAAATACCTCATTCTTTATACGAAGAATTTATGCATGATATTGCACCTGCTGAGTTAGAAGGTATTGATGTTACAATTAAGCTTGTCAATAGAGATACTATTTCACCAGTTGGGATTGTTAGAGATGTTGAAGTCTTGTGTGGGAAAGTTAAATATCCTACTGATTTTCTTGTTCTTGGTTCCCCACAAGATGACTTTTATCCCATTGTATTTGGCAGACCCTTCTTGAATACTGTTAATGCTAAGATAGATTGCAAAAAGGATGTTGTTACTATTGGTTTAGGAGATATGTCTCATGATTTTAATTTTGCTAAATTTCGTAGACAACCCCATGATAAAGAATTGCCTAGTAAAGATGAAATTATTGGTCTTGCTTCTATTGCCGTGCCTCCTAATGATCCTTTAGAACAATATTTGCGAGACATGAAAATGATATGTTTATGAATAAAAGAAGGGAAATAGATGAAGTATTCTTTAAACAGGGACCTATTTTGAAACACAATTTGCCTGTTGAAATTCTAGGGGATCCTCCTCCACCCAAGGGTGACCCCGTGTTTGAGCTTAAACCATTACCTCATACTCTTAAATATGTTTATCTTGATGAAAAGAAGATATATCCTGTTATTGTTAGTGCTAACCTTTCAGAGAAGGAAGAAGAGAAATTATTGAAAACTCTGAAGAAGCACCGTGCTGCTATTGGATATACTCTTGATGATCTTAAGGGCATTAGTCCCACTCTATGCCAGCACATTTTTTTCTGAGAAAGACGCTAAACCGGTTGTTGATCACCAACGACGGTTAAATCCTAAGATGAAAGAAGTGGTAAGAAAATAAATACTAAAGCTTCTGGAGGCAGGTATAGTTTATCCTGTCGCTGATAGTCAGTGGGTAAGTCCTGTCCATTGTGTCCCTAAGAAGGGAGATATTACTGTTGTTCCTAATGATAAAGATGAATTGATCCCACAAAGAATTGTTAGAGGTTATAGAATGGTAATTGATTTTCACAAACTAAATAAAGCTACTAAAAAGGATCATTACCCTTTACCTTTTATTGATCAAATTCTAGAAAGATTATCTAAACATACACATTTTTGCTTTCTAGATGGTTATTCTGGTTTCTCTCAAATACCTGTGTCAAAAGAGGATCAAGAAAAGACCACCTTTACTTGCCCTTTCGGTACCTTTGCTTATAGACGTATGCCTTTTGGTTTATGCAATGCTCCTACTACCTTTCAAAGATGTATGACTGCTATATTCTCTGACTTTTGTGAAAAGATTGTTGAGGTTTTCATGGATGATTTTTCCATATATGGAACTTCTTTTGATGATTGCTTAAGCAACCTTGATAGAGTTTTGCAGAGATGTGAAGAAACTAATCTTGTCTTGAATTGGGAGAAGTGCCACTTTATGGTTAATGAAGGTATTGTCTTGGGGCATAAAATTTCTGAAAGAGGTATTGAAGTTGATAAAGCTAAAGTTGATGCTATTGAAAAGATGCCATGTCCTAAGGACATTAAAGGTATAAGAAGTTTCCTTGGTCATGCCGGTTTTTATAGGAGGTTCATTAAAGACTTCTCGAAAATTTCTAGGCCTCTGACTAATCTTTTACAAAAAGATGTTCCTTTT